>NW_015637544.1:510284-522716 GCF_001515625.1 Sinocyclocheilus rhinocerous | reverse complement strand
AGACCTTCGTTCATCTTCGGAACACAAATTAAGATATTTTTGATGAATTCTGAGAGCTCTCTGACCCTCCATAGACAGCAACGCAACTGTAATGTTCCCAGGTCCAGAAATGTCGTAAGGACATCAGTAAAACAGTCCATGTGACATCAGTGGCTCAACTTCAATTTTGCGAAGCTACGAGAATATTTTTTGTGCGCTAAGAAAACAAAAATAACAATTTATTCAACAATTATTCTCCACCGAGTTACGTCTTCTGCCATTTTGGAGAGTACCCAAGAACGTATTCGACGTAATCAGCGTTGTTTACGTTCGGGGGGGAAACGCGCGCATGAACGTAATCTGCGTAATCAGCGTTGTTTACATTTGGGGGAAAGCGTGCCTATGCATTGTGATACTCTCTAAAATGGCGGAAGACAGTAACTCGGGGGAGAAGAATTGTTGAATAAATTATGTTCTTTTTGTTTTCTTTTCACACAAAAAGCATTCTTGAAGCTTCGCAAAATTGAAGTTAAGCCACTGATGACACAAGGACTGTTTTACTGATATCCTTACTACGTTTCTGGACCTGGGAACATTACAGTTGCGTTGTTGTCTATGGAGGGTCAAAGAGCTCTCAGAATTCATCAAAAATATCTTAATTTGTGTTCTGAAGATGATCGAAGGTCTTACAGGTTTGAAACGACATGAGGGTGAGTAATTAATGACAGAATTTTAAGTTTGGGGTGAACTAACCCTTTAAATATAAGCAAGGCATTTTTTCTAGTGTTTTTCACTAAACTTGTTTTTACAAAAAAAAATTTATGCTTGAAAGCTTATGCAAACAAATAACTTGATCAGAGTTAATTCACTGAAATTGATTCACAGTTGTCAACTCTAAATCATGAATGCAATGAAAACATCTGTATTAACATTCTCATACTCATTAATAGTCATGATGAGACAAGTAAGGATAGAAACAACGGCCGAATCATATATTTCTAACACTGATTAATGTTAACTGATCAATAAAGCAGTTGAGAACATTAAAAAACTGTCAACTATCATCTATATTTGGATACGCTGATGATTTATGGAGTACAGAGTGATACATTAATGATTGGTTACTCAGAAACACTACCTCAAGCTGACAACCACACCTTTTATAAATATTTTGATAGATATTAATGGTATCATGGGTTGTTCAAAACAAAAATTGCTCATACATTCTAACTTTTAGTGTCTTGGGAGATATTAAATTGTTGATAGAAAATGCTTCCATTGAGACACTACAGCCAAAAACACTACAAAATAATGCCTGCCTTTGAAAGACAGGACTGTGTGACTCAGCCATCATGTTTTGAAGCCAAAGACAGTTACATGTTTCTGAGAATGAAAACAAAATCCCTAAATGCTCATCTGGACAAGGCCCTAGGTGTTCCTCAGCAATTTTAGAAAATGGTGAGAAAATCAGCATCTTTGGCTTCAAAGAAAGTAAAATGGTTTGTATATAAAAGAAAGAAAAAGAACAATAAACGTTCTTCAGCTATAATGAGTCATACAGTATGTTCTCCAACTCCAAAACCTAAACTGATAAAACTCAGACTAAACATGTGAATACAGTCAAAATACCTCCGCTGAAAACCAAACACGCCTGCAAATGGTATGAAAAATGCACTTAAAGAGCTACTATACAACTTACAGATCTGACATTGACAATATACTTCACAATTTCAGCCTGAGCTCTTCTATAGCACAAATCTGTCCTTTCCATATTGCACTGGTAAGGTCATTGTAAATCCATTCATTCCTCTGCTAATTCCCCAAATTGTACTTTTCAGCCACATGCTTGTGAAAGGTGCACAAGAAAAGAAAGCAGAGTGAACTTGAGTGTGGTAGTCGACCAGCAATGCTTCATTTCAAGTTTAAATGAGCTGTGTATTGCTTGTAAGTGTGGTGGGACTTGTTCACCTGTCACTAAGATGGTGAAAGCTGCTGCTCTCATCTGGGTGGTCTTCTTCAAAACTCAGATTGGACCAACTACCGAGACTGTCATCACCAACGCTCAAACTGAGCTGCTGACTCACCGTTGACTCAGTCACATTGACGCCTTCTCTTCTGGAGGTACTGAAACGGACAAAGTCATCAATCACGATAAGCCAATATAAAAAAGTTTCAAAATCTAGGAAATCCACATATCGTGAGTAACTGATGAGCTATTTTAAGTGATAGTCTGTATGTATGATTCTGTGAAAGCTGTGTCACTGTACCCAAGATTGACGGTTTGGCAGACGTTGGACAATGCGGATGTCATAATCTCTGTGGTGAGACTTTCTGCAAAGCTTGCGCCATCATGACCAATCCCACTGTCTGCATTCAGACTGGTGCAGCTCAGTTCCTTTTTGGCTTTCTCAATGGCACTGCACACCATTTCTTCAGCAAAAGCAGCTCTCTTTTCCAAATCAATGTGTATTCTAGGAATTTCCAGTCCAGTCACTGAATCTGATTCTTGTTGCTGTCTTATTTTCACTCCCTGGAAACCACGATGGCCGTCTCTACTGCAAAACAGGCAGTCTCGACCTTGGCAGTATCGACAAGCTTCATATGCCTCAGCCAGCTTTTCTGTGAAGGAATTGCGTTCAAGTGCCCTCCTGTCCCCCGCTGCCTGAACACATGCCGGTCCCAGGGTCATTTCCAAAGTGTCATTGACAATTTTCCTGGCATAATGTTCAATGACTTGTATTACACCATTGTTGCTTTTGCTGTCATTCAAGCTGCTGGTACTATGGTAGAGCCTGTTAGTTTCTGTATAAGGTAGAAGAGAGCATGAAAACGTATTTTTGATGAGATTTTCTGGCATGTCCTCGACAGTGGATTTCCTGTAGAGGCAAGAATCGGTGAGTGATTTTGGCAATCTAACAGAGCTCATTCTCAGCTTTCTCGTAACATCACATGTGATGTTGTAGGCCAGCGACTCGGCAAAGTTCACAAGTTCTACATACTCATTACTGCTCATGTCTTGACCATCTTGACAAGCACATGGCAGGGATTCACAAGACGATCCATCTTTTCCATCAACAAGTGCAGCGTGGGATGACTTGGATGTGGGAAACTGGGAAACATCAGGACTACGATCATTGGGCAAACGCCTAGAGGAATGAAGTCTCAAAGGAGATCTCTGCTTTATTTTTCGTGCCGCATGAGCCAGGCCAGATTTAATAGATCGATACGCCAAGCGAGTGGCGTACTGATCTAATATAAGCTCTCGGTTGCCTCCCTCTTTCTTGAGCACCTTAATGAGGTATCCCGCATATTCATCAGTGACACTCTCGCAACTTGGATACTCTGACGACATCCCACTTGAACTGCCACTCACTTGGACATCACCAGGCCACTGACAAGTCAAACTTCCCAAAAGGCTGTCTCCACTCTGACGTTTGTCTACAGAGTTTACAGATCCTCTTTTTAGCATTTTATGATGACAGTGGCTTGAAGTCATCATCTTCTTGACATCATTGATGACTTCTCCAGCCACTTCTCCAGCATATGTCCACAAAGAATTTAAGGTCTGCTCTGAGAACTGTGCACTATGCAAGGCGACACTGCCTTTGCATTCATCACCCACCAGCTTCTTCACATCTCCGAGGCTTAGCGTGTCCATCTCAGTGGCCATTGAAACAATGTGGCACGCCAAACGCTCTGCAAAATGGAGCGCACTCCTCTCGATCATTCTGTTCCTGATGTTGGGACTCAGCTCTGCCTGGCAGTTTCTAGAGTGAGGACCATCTTCCTGGTCTTCCTCCTCATCTTCATTGCTGCCAGCTTCTTCAGAGAGAGACCTAATGAGTTTCAGCATGAAATCGGCCTTGTCTGAAACCGAACCTTCTTCTTTGGTGTCGGTGGCAGGTAAGTAATAAGGGGTGGGTGGAGGAGTCGCAGGAGAAAATTCTTTTGCGAGCGTACCTTTGAGCTTCTTCGAGAACAGTCTGATCTGTTTCTCGCTGTACTCGTCCGATGGCTGCTGAGGACTTGAGGGTGGAGTGCTAGGGATTTCAGTCGATTTTGTTCCAGAGTTGCTGCTGGAAAAATCATCTGCACCGACTTTTCTACCTCCACATGAGGCAACTTCAAAAGTGGGCACTTCCAATGTGTCCATTCTCACAACAGAACGGACCTCTGGGGTAAGCTTGGAGACTGGACGTACGCTTCTGGAGGATGGGTCACAAGAGCCCTTTGACAACAAGTGAAAGGGAATCTGAGAGGGAGTCGATGCATCGTGTGATTTAACAATTCCATGGCTTGGAGTGGATATGCGAGCTGCTATAGTTTTGCTCAAAAAGTCTGCACAATCCTCCACTTTCTTCTTCACTTTTGTCGAAGAGTGCATCAGATCGAATGCCTCCCCTACTATAGTGTCCACCATATTCCCGGAGAAGTTTTGAAACGTCTTTCCAATCGAGGGTTTGGAGGAATAATTTTCAACGTATGGACTGCCAAGATCTTCCTCACCACTGGCATTCTGGCTTCTTGCAGGACCTAGTGATGACTCAGTCTGAGTTGCTTCAGAGGTATCTGAGGTTGAGGATCCCACTTCCACTTGGCAACAAATGGTTCTTTTAGGACTGGTCTGACATACGTGACCAATACTAGATTTATACTGAGAAGGTTCATCTGAGTTGTGCACATGGGATATGACCTTGCCAGCCACAGGAACTGGAACACAACTGGCCATACCGGACACACAATACAAGGCTTTCTTCACTGTGCAACCATCCTGTTCTTGATTTGCAGCCTCTGCGACGGCCTGAGATCCAAGATGGCTTGTTTGTGCACTGCAGGTTTTTGTGATGAGAGAACTATCTTCAGCACTCACATAGCAAATGTTGTCTACTGACACACTGATAGCTGCCTGTGTAGTGAAAGTCACATCAGCTTGTGAGAGCTCTATAAAAGCCTCTTGGAGAACAGACTCCGACAGGTCAGAGGCATAGGATGAAACCACTTCCCCCTCTTGCTCAAACGACCAGTCACTTGGTGTGAGTGGAGTTGAGGGATGTGAAAACTGGCAAACCTCCATAATACCTTCAAACACTAACTCCTCAGCCAGATCTGCAGCAAATTGTGTGACTGTGTTGTTGAAAATCTGCTTTTTCACAAAGAGGAACTCGTTGAGGGCTCCAGAAATGGCTTCTCCTACTAGGAAATTGGCTAGACCGTTTATGGCATGCTCTTTTAACACATATGCATGGCGCATACCTATCTCATGAAAGGCCATTTGAAATACTGAAGAAGTCAGTCTTGCAGCCAAATGGCAAAGTGTAGTGGTACAGGAGGACACACCTTTCTGCAAGTCCTTTAAGGCACTTCCAAGGCTCATTTCAACCAAGTCTGTAGCAAACTTCTGAATCCCATCCTTAAGAGACTGTGATTGGGATTTGGTGATGGTGACTGTCTCTTGGATGTCTGAAAGCTTCATTAGATGCCCATTAGTGTTTTTGAACTCCTTATGACACACACAGCTCAAGTTCTTATTAATGTTAAAATCAACAGGGGAGGAGTACCCACAGACCGATCCAAGGATTTCTTTTGACAGGTTGTTGGCAAAATCTGAGTACGTTTTGTACAGCGAGCAAAGGTCCTGTGGTTTACGCAATTCTGAGCCATCTCCATCTGCCTTCAAAAAATACTCTAAGGAGCCTCCTTCTCCCAGTGGGCTAAATGCAGATGAACAAACTGGACTGAAGAGCGGCCCACTTTCCTCGCAGGGAGTCCTCGCAGGCCGTGGGGAATCTTTTGAATCAGAGTGAATACTGTACGGTGATCCTGGTTTAAGTGGAGTTGGTTTCTTGACATTGGCTGGAAGAGTCCTATGATCAAACTTGTGAGGGTTCATTGCTGTGGTCGAGCACCCCCTTGATACAAATTTACAACCAGAGTTGTCAACAAGCTTCTCTGTTTGACCAGGGAGGGGCTGTTCTTTAAGGACCTTGATGTTGGAATCAAAAGACTGGTCTAGTTCATCAAACTGATCAAAGCTGTCGAAAAATTCACTGACTTCTGAGTCAGAATCTTCTACTCCGTCCTTTAAAACGGGGATCTTGGGAATGTCAAGTTTTGCTTTAAGACTCTTCTGATATCCAACTTCATCCAGGAATATAATAGGGCTGGGACTTGAGCAGTCTGACTCATCTGACTCTGTGAGGGATGTGGAAGTAGCGCGTCTCTTTGGAAGACTACTAAGTGCATACGAGCTCTCTGAACTTGCGGGCCACGTTGTTGACTTCAGGACAGTTTCTGACACTTTTGCAGCAGCCTTTTCCTTGCGCACTGACTTCCTCGGTATGGAACTTATAATAATGCGAGATCCAGATAAGTCTCTTAAATGAGAGGGGACAGTCTGGGATGCCACATCCCTTTGGTTCCTCTGACTATGGCCACCTGCAAGATCAGAGAACAGTTAATAAGAACAGAATTCTTATTAACAGTTAATTAAATCCAGAACTAGCAGCTGTTCATAAGCATTTACTTTATTGCTATCTATGTTTACGCAATGGTAGTGTAAATAAAAAAAAAAGGTTTATTCAAACCCATATTTAAACAGGAAGTTATCCTAAGACTGTCAATTAAGAATCATGAGTAATCACCTGTATCCTCCTCTTCAAGATGCTCAAAAGCAGTAACAAAGTCCTCTTCGATAGAAGAGACAGACTGATTGGTGTCATCATCCTCAGCTTGGCATGCTTCTGAAGCGCCCCTCTGCAGAACCTGTAACTCCAGTGCATACCTTATCCCAGCTGCATATCGAGCCAACAATCCCAGCATGCTGCAAACACTAATCTGAGGAGTGGGGCTATGTCTCAGTATGCACAAAGCTCTTGAACAGGCCTGAGGGAGAAAAAAATAAATACTGCATTAAAAAATAAATAAATCGATCAAATGCTAGGATGACACGATAAAAGCCTTTATGTCATGACACATTCTCAATATAAATTGTTATGATAAACTTAATGTTAATCTGGAAGATAAACATAATTCTGCATAATTATAAACAAAGTCTGAAAACTGTCAAACCCTGATCTGACATAATTTCTTGAGAAGTTTTGACTTTTAGACTTCTCACGGCACTCTTATTTTTCCTGACATGCATGGAAGAAAGCATGCAATCTCTTGTTATGTCTGAAAAACACTTGTGGTTTTATGTAATGTTCAAAGTACAAAACTTAATACCATGGCTGCCTACCACAAGGTTAGTTCTGTTTAGACCCAATTTCACACAAAATGATACCACAAATTTAGAAACCCAGACTAAAACAATGAAGGACACCTGATATCAAAATAACGACAACAGCAAACACGTCTCACACAAAACATAAACATACTCTAAATTTTCAAGCATAATATAAGCAAATCATACCTGAGAAACACTGTCTTTTCTCTCAAAGGGCCTTTTGGGGTCTTTGAGGAGCAGAATCTCTTCATCTTTAAGGGTGTATACATGTAGTGATCTAAGCAACTCCATCATCTCAGTGGAGAGGGACGTCAGAGCCTGTGGGCATCAAAGAATACATGACTGTAGGATCCAACAAATGTATCTCTCTCTCTTTTTAGTTTATAGAATAAAACAAAAATGTTAGTTTTTACTTTTCATAGTTCATTTTTACATACTTTGATACAATGTTTAAAGAGAAATGGCGCAAACTATCACATACCTGTAGAGTAAAATCTACTCCCTCAGCATGACTAGGTAAGCATACATAATGTACCTATAAAAGAGAACAATTATGTCATTTATATTGTCTTTATATTGTGATGCCATAGTTAAATGAAATGTCTTTGTGGGCAAATACACTAAACAGCTGTGTCAGTTCAGCACACAGCAGATCTACATGGCAAACCTGCTTCTTATTTACTGATTACCCAACTTTACGCATCAGTCCACCTTAAAAATGACTAAATGATGACCAAGTGATGGAGAAGAATATATATATATATATATATATATATAAATAACCAGGCATATATCTATGCATGCCTAGCAGTCGATTGCACTTTCACTGCTCAGGTGTTTAGATTGCAGTGATGGAGACAAGTTGCGCAATCCCAGGAAATACAGTACAGTACCTTTAAGTCGTGTTTGCATTATCTGATTTCCTTAAGTTAACAATGCAGACAGTGTGTGCAAATAAATTGCAATATCCGCAGGCACAATTCACCCCCCTTCATGAGAATTACAAAGCCACACGGAAAAATGCCACCCTAACAAAAATGAAAACAAGCCACGCTGCAACTGCAATTTCTTTTTTTGAATTTAACAATTCACCCAAGCCTCATGAGATGCGGTCATGTATATAATGAGGTGAGATGCAACAGTCACACTGCTGAACTGTCCCAGTTGACTCTAACCGCTCTCTTATCGCCAATATCTGTCGTCATAGAGGCTTTAAAAATTACTCAACTCAAAAAGAGGTCACGAAACATTTAAACTGAACCATCTGTGTACGTATTCTTTCAGCTCAGCCCGATCAACAGCATTTGTTGCATATTCATGTTGACTAGCGCATTAAAAATTACACTAGTCTCTTGTTTTCTCAAAAACATAAATAAAGGGGGAAAAAAGAAAGCAAAAATCGATGTTACAGTGAGGCACTTATAATGGAAATAATCATAAAACATAGAAAAGTGCAGTTTATAATTTTATAAAAGCGCTTACCTTCATTCTTCTGTTGAAATGTGTGTATTATTTCAGCTGCAAAGTTGTTCTTGTCCTTTTATAGTCATTTTGGGGTTTGTGGTGTTATGTTGTCATGAAATTAAGTTGTCAAATTGAATATAACTTTACATAGAAGACGTCAGTATGCAATTTGCAACGGGTAAAAGACGAAAAGGGCTGTCAAGTATCAAAACAATAAAAAGTTTAATATAGCTTTAAAATTGTTTTTTTCCCCCTGTACATTAGAATGTTTTTAACATGGTTGATAGAAGACACCCACTAGAATGTCATTTAGTGTATCAATAGTTCATATACCAAAAATAATCATTAGATGTCATTTAAGGATCACAGTGCAGCACCCAGAAATAAGTTGTAATTTTAAAACTTTAACACTATCCTTCAAACCACTAGGTTTTACCCATTTGTCAGCAAGAAGTTTTTAAAATATATAATACATTTTAGTATGATCAGCTTTTCTTTTATATATTTTAATAAGTACAGGTCAGAATAAGTATGTTGTTTCATTTTTACATAAATATATCTGTTAGGCTGAATGACATTTCACACATATTTTTGTTTTGTTTTTTCCACCAAAGTTATTTGACATTAATGTAGACACTAGCATTTAATATGCTTTTTATGTATATAAATCACTTTTGTAAATTTAATTGACCCTTTGCAAAAACCCGCCCTCTTTAGTTACTGTTGCTATGTCCGACAAGCCATGTCTCTCTCATACTACACACCATGTTCTCACGCAGTAAAAATACATTGCGGCGCAAAAAGGAAACTGACAACATGCCGACAGACAAGATAGAGCAGGTTACTTCTGGTATGAAACAAGGTCTCAGCTTTCAAAATTTGTCTTTTTTTTTTAAAGAAATTCAAACAATAGCGTTTTGTGGCTCTTTAATGTGTCTTGAGAGATCACTGTAGCTCCACACGTGAACCAATCGTCTTTTCATATTTACTTAAAGGACGAGATAAACATGAATGAACATCATAACGTATTTTATTTCAACCGTGGAAAGATGTCAAAGTCCACCGAAGTTAATGTACTCTCTTGTCTGATTTGTTTGTCAGGCAAGATGGCAGATTCGGCATTATGCTTGGTCAGATCGCCTGTCATTCAAGCTCTTTGCGGACAGTTAATTGTCTCGTCTTTGACCCTAACACACATATTACTTATGTCTTGTGGCTACACTATTGAAATGTTCATGGATCAGCTCCATTCACTTCCATTGTGCCTCACTGTAGCCCAAACTTTTGCTTTTTTAAAGAAACTGAGGAACAAGTGAAAAGAGGGACAAGACTGAGCTTAACTATTTTGAACCCATAATATTCCTTTAATCACTGCAAAAATTATTCCTTTGCAGTTGCAGTCATGCATATACATAATATTCAATCCTTACTTCTGATAGAGACTGTGGTTCTTTATTATGCAGCTCCACTACCACATTGCAGAGCTCCTTCTTGTGTTTCAACAGGCTCTTCAGGCCCGGGTTTGAGCCCTCACGGATGGTCTGCTCAAACAAAAATAAAACGTATTGGAAATTGAATGAGCTTAGAAATGAATGCAATAGAACTGAATCATGGTAGTCAGCACTGTACCTCTTTCTTCATGGTGGGACGGCTCTGTAACGGGACCCCTCTGATCCGTGCACAGGCGTCCATGATGTTGCGGTGCTGGACAGGAGGTTCTCCTCTCCTTGAAGTGAAACAGTTGGGTTGAAATAAACACATTGTAAACATTTTCATTCTAGCTACCAAAAATTAAATCCAGCCTACAGCAGTTATGCTTACATGCACAGACAATTTTCTGCTTATACCAGATTCATTGGCTCAATCAGACTGAAAAGCCAATTAACACCTCTATTCTATTGAGCTTGAGCAGAATTTAATTTTGATTAGATTGGAAAGGGTGGTGTAACCTGAAATAATCCGATCATCAACGGTAAAAAATTAAGCACGTAAACATTAGAATTTGACTGTTTTCTCAATCAGCTTTCGCACATGCACAGTGCCTGGATACGTTTACATACATTTTTATGTGCGTGTTTATTTACGTCTCAAGTCTTATGTAAGTAAGTGAATGAGACTGAATATACATTGAGATGGCGCCGCAAATGGCAGCCACGATGCTGAGCTCCGCAATTCTGCTGTTTTTGTTTGTTTGTTCCGTTTTTTGTCATTCTTCTATAAGTTTTACCAGAGACGAACTCCTTAACATTAAGCAACACATCCCAGACAATATTTTTCCGGTTTTTGATTATTCGGACGTTTTGTTGGACATTCTAGTCGGAGGTACAGCTGTGTTGTTCAAACGTGTGTACAGACGCAGAAGAGGGAAACGTGCCGGTGCCCTGGTTAAGCTTCGCGCGCGCAGCTTTCAACCTGCACTCCCAAGCATTCATTTCACGCATTCTAGTCGGAGGTACAGCTGTGTTGTTCAAACGTGTGTACAGACGCAGAAGAGGGAAACGTGCCGGTGCCCTGGTTAAGCTTCGCGCGCGCAGCTTTCAACCTGCACTCCCAAGCATTCATTTCACGAATGTCCGTTCCCTTCCTAACAAAACGGATGAACTACTTCTCCTCGCTCGCACCAACAAGGATTTTTCAAACTCTGCTGCACTATGCTTCACTGAAACCTGGCTGAGTGAAGCCATTTCGGATAACGCGCTTCCATCTGTTCCATCTGATCCGAAGCGGATCGCATCACGGAGTTAACGGGTAAAATGAGAGGTGTTGGATTGTGTTTCTACAGCAACGAAAGTTGGTGTTCAGATGTAACAACGCTGAAAATGTAAACCTTTCTACTTGCCGCGGGAATTTTCCTCTTTCATTCTCGTGAATGTGTACGTTCCTCCGGACGTGTGCGTGAGCGCCACGATGCAACAGCTGGCCGAACAAATAACTGAAATGGAGCAAAGGTCCCCAGACTGTATTTTAATAATTCTTGGAAGTTTTAAAAAAAAATCAAATCTCTCCCGTGAACTGCCAAAATACAAGCAGCACATTACGTGTCCCACCAGAGACAGCACTATTTTGGATCACTGTTACACAGCAATAAAGGATGCATATCACTCTGTCCCACGAGCAGCTTTGGGCAGAAGTGGGGATAAAATATTGCATAACCAGGCCAGGAACAGACTAACAAAGGAGATCAGAGTGGCTAAAAAAAACTACTCTGAAAAGCTGAGAAAACAGTTTTCAGCCAACGATCCGGCGTCAGTATGAACTGGTCTCAAGAACATCACCTTGTACAAGACACCATCCCCACAGTCTGTGGAGAATCAACAACTGGCTGACGATCTGAATATGTTTTACTGTCGATTTGAAAAGGATAGTCTACCATCCCCCATCCGCTCTGATCGGCACTTCACACATTCACCTACCACCCCTGCAACCCCCCTCTCTCCCTCCCCCACCATTCAACCTGTGCTTAAGGTCTGTGTAGAGGATGTGAACCGGGTCTTCAGGAAGCAGAAATCTAGAAAAGCTTCAGGCCCAGATGGTGTTTCACCTGCCTGTTTAAAAGTCTGCCCTGACCAACTGGCCCCCATATTCACACAGATCTTCAACAGATCACTGGAGCTGTGTGAAGTTCCCTGCTGCTTCAAATGCTCCACCATCATTCTGATCCCCAAAAAGCCCCAAATCACTGGACTTAATGATTACAGACTTGTCGCTCTCACGTCTGTGATCATGAAGTAATTTAAAGGACTGGTCCTGGCCTACCCGAAGGA
>NW_015637544.1:509228-510151 GCF_001515625.1 Sinocyclocheilus rhinocerous | reverse complement strand
TCAGCACTGGCGCCCCTCAGGGTTGTGTTCTCTCCCCACTGCTCTTCTCCCTGTACACGAATGACTACACTTCAAAGACTGCACTTCAAAACTCTGTCAAGCTTCTGAAGTTTGCGATTCAGATTCCTGGGCACCACCATCTCTCAGGACCTGAAGTGGGACGCTCACATCGACATTGTGAAAAAGGCCGAGCAGAGGTTGTACTTCCTTCGCCAGCTGAGAAAATTCAACCTGCCACAGGAGCTGCTGAAACAGTTCTACTCTGCTATCATTGAGTCTGTCCTGTGTTCATCCATAACTGTCTGGTTTGGTTCAGCTAACAAATCAAACATCAAGAGACTACAACGGACAGTCAGGACTGCTGAGAGGATTATCGGTGCCCCTCTGCCCAGCCTCCAAGATCTTTACATCTCCAGAGTGAGGAAAAGGGCAAAGAAAATCACCTTGGAACCGTCACACCCAAGCCCACTCTCTTCAAACTGTTGCCTTCTGGCCGGCGCTACTCAAAGACTGAAAGTGTAGGAATCCCTCAGGTTGAGTGCAGCGTAGAGAGTAACACGAGCCTCCTCCTCCTGTTGGTGCGAGTGAGCGGTCAGTCACGTGTGTGTAGGATGGTCGAACTTAAAGTCGGCGTGAACCGGAAGTTGCTGCCGACTTTATTTCAGTGCAGTGACGTATTTCCAGCTGAAACGGAATATTGAATAGAGGGCATGGTTTTATTTTTGCGCTCCTCCTCTGTCTTTCACTCATAGCAATCTAACGGTTGGAGGGGTGTGTTTAAGTATATTCTGCCCAAGCCGTCAAACTGACGTCATCAGAGAAGGAATGCCATTCCAGAGCGGAAGTAAATGTTCAGATTTTGATTAAAGATTACGAAGACAAACAATTTTTTTAAGCGGATTAACTTGCACGGATTAATTGTT
>NW_015637544.1:490710-506257 GCF_001515625.1 Sinocyclocheilus rhinocerous | reverse complement strand
CAGAACATTCTGTTTTTGCTTCAAATTGGGTTATTATTAAATCAAATTATGTATATCAGGTATAATAAATAAATGATATGAAATGATATAAATGATATGTATATGAATTATATAACTAAAATGAAATAACTGTAATTACAGATTAGGTTCAATAAAGACTTTTTTTCTTCTTTTTAGGAAACAAATCAAAGAAAAAAATAAACAAATTCTACTGTTCCTAATATTCTCTATTTTGCTCAAAATATATTGTGTTCAGCCGAAAAATGTTTTTTTTTTCCCAGTCATTTAAAAATAACACATTTTAGAGCTGTAACGACAATACCGTGATACAGTGATATTTTTGCTTAAGGTTATCATACCGTCAAAATCTCATACCGGCCCATGCCTACTACAGAGCAGTGACCACAAGAACAGCCAGGCACAAGAACAGTTTTTTCCCGCAGGCTATATTCAGCCTGAACAATTAAACTATCATAATTATACATCGTGCATCACAATTGACATATTTATACACAGAATCCAAAATTTGTACACTTGTAAACTGCACACTTTGTAAATAACATATCTGCACATTTATAACATATCTGTACATTTATTTAAACTACAATTTTTTCCTATACTTCGATTCTGTATATAGTACATTATTGAATTCAGTTTTTTCTTATATTAGTGTTATATTCCATCCCTACTGTGGTATTCCCATGTATGTCTGCACTATGTCTGTACTTTCTTCTGCACTGGAAGCTCCTGTCGTCAAGTCAAATTCCTTGTGTGTGTAAACATACTTGGTAATAAAGCTCTTCGGATTCTTATTCTGATTTACTCAGTATTTACTAAAAAAAGCTCTTCTAGCATTTATGTCTGTATATTTATCACGTTGGCTTTTGCCGGTTCTGAACGAGCCTACAAACATTTTATTTGTAACACATATAATGCATGTATAAATATGAAAACCAAATGTAAAGGGTTCATATGAACAGAACTTTCATAATTGGAAATCTGATTGATGAAAATTAGTGCATATAAACACACCTAGTGTAAATAAAGTATGAAATCCAAAAAAAATCATGACTTTTAGGTAATACTGATTTTGGAACCCATTGACTTCATTATATGGACAAATGAAACAAAATGTCTTGTTGTGCTCTGCAGAAGAACAAGCGTTTCGGAACAACATGAAGGGGAGTAAACGATGACAGAATTTTTATTTTTGGGTGAACTATGCCTTTAAGTTGGATTATGGTTATCACATGATTTATGGGTAATATATGGGAGTTCCAGCTGCTCCAGTAAGACAGAAACACAGGGGTGAATACGAGAAGACTAAAAATTACCTAAACAGTGAAAGTTGAACAATCCACACCTTTAGCGTTACACAGCCTACAAGTTATCTTGGGCCATCTGTGTGTGTGCGGTAGACCAAAATGATTGAAAAATATAGGTCTAGGCTATATGACGGCCCAATGTCAGGCTGTTATCACTTTCTCACGTAGCCTGAACCGAAACGGTGTGCAGGAGCAGTGAGATCTTATCTGTGCACTGCAGAAGCGTGCGTGAAAAAGCAAAGAGGGATTCGAAACAGAATCTGATAAAGTAGAGAAAAAAATAAATAAGTAGCAAGTGTCACATGCAGATAGCTAGCTCTTGAGCAGCAGTTTAGGTGAGTGTATCCATCTGTTGTTGTGGGTTATTAAGGCCTCAGAACGAAATCTCTCCCCGAATGCTTGCTCAGTCTAATTATAATACACCATTTGTTTACGGCCTGACAAATACGTTTGTTCAAGGACTACGAACTGATGGCATGTTTGTTTTTTACTAGAGTGCTACAGTGCATGCCTACTTTTTCAGCGGCCTTGGTTTCTAAGTATTTTTCCCACTCATTTTTCCCATAGGGATTTTAAAAGGTCTTGATTAAAGAGTTGTAAGTCATGAACCAAACCAGCCACAAGGAGAATCACAACACTACACAACAGACTGTGTAGTTAAAGGGATAGTTCACCCAAAAATGAAAATTCTGTCATTAATTGCTCACCCTCATGTTGTTCCAAACCCGTAAGACCTTCGATCATCTTCAGAACACAAATTAAGATATTTTTGATGAAATCAGAGAACTTTGTTCAACAATTTCTTCTCTTCTGTGTCAGAATTCGGCGTGCGTACCACGATGAATTTTCATTTTTGGGTGAACTATCCCTTTAACAGCTTTAATTAGGGAAAAAACTACAATCCCATGAAGTATTGTGAAAGACAATTGAATGAAAATCAATGGAGAAATACAAAACTAAATATAAACATAAAATTGACTTAAAGATCTTCATTATTAATATAGAAATAAAAGAGTTGAAATAATATGCAGACTGCTGATTTCAACAACAGCTAAAAAAAATCAATTCCCTTACGGAGAAAATGAACAGGATTTTTAACTGATGTCTGCTGATATTTGCATGAAATCAAGGTAAAAAGATAAAAACAACAACAACAACAAAAATATAGAACACACTATGTTTATGTTCTATTTCAATACAACTGAATGCATTATTGGCATTCTTTAAGTCTTTAAAGGGATAGTTCATCCCAAAATGAAAATTCTGTCATCATTTATTCACCCTCATATTGTTCCAAACCTGTATGAGTTTCTTTCTTCTGTTAAACTCATAAGAAGATATTTTGAAGAATGCTGATAACCAAACATTGCTGGTAGCCATTGACTTAAAAAAAAAAAACTATGTAAGTCAATGGCTACTAGGAACTCTTTGGTTACCAACCATGTGGAAGAAAGAAAGAAACTTAAGCAGGTTTGGAACAACATGAGGGAGAGTAAATGATGACAGACTTTTCATTTTGGGGTGAAAAGAAGATATTTTGGGGAAACATCTGTTTTTAGGCCATGCAATGGAACACAATGGGAACCAAAATGATTTGATTACCAACATTCTTCAGCAGAAGAAAGAAAGTCTTACACTTTTGAAACATGACTAAATTATGGAGGAGAAGAAGAAATAAAAAGTATTGGGGGGGAACTATCCCCCCAAGAGGTGTTAAAGAGGTGTGTTGCAACTGGTTGCAGGCCTTTGATGGAGCAGAAGAGCTTGATTTCGACAGGACCAGAGCATTTCCACAGCACTGAACCAGCTAGTCTTTCTGACTAAACAAGCGTTCACACCTGAATGCTGAAATAGCTGACTTCAGATTGTGTGTGGGTGGGGACTGCAAAGGTAAACATTTTTTCTAAGAACAAAAAGAGCACATTTACAGCAAGCCTGAACCCCAGCGGCGTCTTCATGAGAAAGAGGACATCAACATGAGCAAGTGATGGCGCTGGCTGCTGCATGTGAGCATCAGCAGGGTCAAATGATTTCCTGAAACCAACAGATGTTTATGAGATCACTGGCTGTTCCCAGCTTATAAAGGGGAGTGGCTGTGTGCAAAATGTAATGCACATGATGTGGATCCCTTGCCATAATAACACCCTGATTTTAAAACTCAGTATTTGCAACACTGTCAATAATGCTTCAAATACGACCCATCACAATTCTCCAGCTCTGACAGCACGACGACAATCCGCCATTTGACTCTTATAACACACGTTTCGATGCTCTTCACGACGTCAGTTAATCTGCAATCATGTTTATGTCGTATCTGATGCTTATCGGTCATTTTTGGTTCGATGATTTGTTTTCATTTTCAGGTATCGCCACGGGATAGGCATTATGACTGAATTATCGCAGATTTTATTTACGAACAATGCACGTAAAAGCATCATCAGACATATGTTTTTGTGTGGTTAATGCTAAAGCCTGATGATTTCATTACAGACGCAGCTGGCTCGCGCATTAGCATCAGGCCTGTGATAACATCAGTCGTGATCCGCATCTTGGACACCCTTCGATGGGTTTGTAACTACTCTGCGATATGGGATGAATGCTGGAAAATGACATACAAATGAAAATGAGGCGCGTCTCACCTTGTAGTGACAGAGCCGTGCAGTGAGTGGGCAGCTAGCTGCTCTCACGTCCGTTCATTTCATGAAAACAAGACGAGCAGGCGAGAGTAATCAAACCCAGAGCGGCGGCTGGGAGAAGTTGAGCGCAGAGACAATGATGGGAGTATGATCAACTTGCAAAATAAAATAAATACAATTTAATGTAGTATTTTATTGTTTTAACATTATTTCTGACATATCGTGTTTTCTTGGAGGGGATTACAACGAAAATAACAGGCTATAGAAACAATTTAAAGAATTTACCAGAGAATTGTGATGAAGTTTACAGTTCGCTTCCTAATGAGAACAAAGTCTATTTTTAGAATTTGACATGTCAGTTACAGCAATTTTGTTTCCATGGTAACACCAGCTTCTCTGATTGGTGGAACTTTCTTCAGAATTATGGGTAATGTAGTTCTGCACTGGGAATTAAGCTATAAATCACACCTTTACAGAAGCATATATCATCACTTAACTCCGAGCTCAGGGTGGATATGTTTTATTGCTGAAAATCAATTTGTCTATGGATAAAATTAATGGGTTTCTTACTCAAATCTGATTTTTACTCTTATTGTGGTTCCTCACATTCATTTTTCTACCAGATGTGTCTCTATCTCAAACATGAGTCTATGTAATAATATAATAATAAATTAAATGATTAAAATATTCTGTTCTCTCTCTCTATTTTATATATATATATATATATATATAATTTGTAAACTATGTAAATCTATATAAAATATGTAAATCTATCTATCTATCTATCTACTGTACAGTTTCCAGATCTGAGGTATATGTGTGAGGTTAATATTTTTTAAGCACAATTGTAATGAATGTTTTTTATAATAATGTTGTCACAGATCTAAACAAAATCCCTACTATAATGTCATATAGCATTATTGAAAAATAATAGTCTGTTATTCCAATGTGTTAATTCTATGGTGTGTTAATGCATATCTAATGAAACTTACAAGACAAAATCAAATTAATAAGTCAAACATCCAAGACACAGAGTGTACTGTGTATGCATTCAATTTTATTGAAGAAGGAAGATATCAACTGGCAGCGTTTTACCACCTCAAAATGTACATCAAAATCGAAACACTTATTTAATCAGGATACAAAAATACACATCTCAGTGACCTTCATATTGTAATAAATAGTTAACCATGCATCTACGATAAAAAGGCACAGAAAACAGTCACTTAGTAGTCATAAAAATTACCTAGGCTACTACTTACCAAAATCATCCAGATATCAATACAAGTGACTACCGTAACATTATATCCCAATAGTGAAAACACATACACGTCAGTTGTTTAACCTTAATAAATATGCAAGTATTGTAAATATACCTATACATGTAGTCTTAAAAATGAAACTGTGCCATTGTAAACACAATGTAAACAAATGAAACTCACATCGCACTTCTCTTAACTGGATATAAATCATGTCAAAGATATGTTGCCTTGCTCTACAAATTCCCCAAATGAATTTGTTTTTGAAATACCAGTTAGTTTACAGCTTTACGTTCGCCATCATCGATAAGCCGAATCCCACTGTCACTCACAATCCAATGAAAAACACTCAGTGGTGGCTTGAGAACTGAACTGAGGTTCATGTGATCATGTGCACATGTATTCAGTGTGGCATGAGAGGAAGACTGCACTTGTGTGATTTGAGTCTGTTGTGAACAAATGAACTATACAGAGGCACCATATACAAGGTCGATCTGCTACACCTGTCAAACAGAGATCATGTATGGCCAATTAAACCAGGCTTCGGGGAGCTTTGTAGCATTCTTGTGTCTTTGGTCATGAGTTAAGCTAGTTGGGGAAATTACCTTTTGTAATGCACTCAGAAATGCATATCTGAAAAGCATATCAGTAGGCCTACATTCAGTCGTTTTTCAGAATGCGTGGAGGTACTGTATGTGCACATAGGTTTCGATATTATATAACTGCAAACAGTTGCTATAAATGCACCATTTGATTGTCAGATCAAATGTTTATCAGATTAGTTTTGTTCTCTTGCCTATTATTAAGCTCAGGTGATTTTGGAGAAAATGTCTGTGAATGGATTTTAAAAAGGAATAATGTGTTATACAGAGACTGAGTGGTAGTTGAAAGGCCCAAATATTTCCTAAACGAATACGCAAGTGAAAGGGAATGTGTAAAACTTGAGGTTTTGCGGAGTTCTGCTGGCGCAGATTTCACATGGGCCTGCCATTAAACAGCCAACCTGAAATGCCTACAGGCAGACGCTGAAACCTCAGTAGGTGCTCACTACTGAGAAAAGACGGGAAGTGAGAGACATTAAGTTGCCAATTAAACCGCAACGGACAAATGACATGGATTTCTGAAAAATGCAGGCTGCACTGTTGTGCCTTTATCATGGACACGCCAGTGGTTCTCAGCAGCTAGAATGCAATTAACTGTATAGTTGTGTCTAGTTATAAATAGGCTTATCAACTTTTAAAAGACAGGAGAAACTGTTTTCCTCGTTTTTCATTTTGTACATCCAGCATTATGCACCCCCAATCAAACTGGACGGCATTAAGTTTGTCTTTCATTTGGTGGAAGCTAGATGTATTGCACAGATGCCAATATGGACAAGGCCAAACTACATTAAATACGGGTTCACTTACAACAAGAATAAACATGGTTTGTGCAGACCACAATGTGTTTTGTGTGGTGAATTATTGGCTGCCGAGAGCATAAAACCATCACTGACATTTAGAAAACAAACACACAAGCTATAAAAAGTGTAAATCACACTTTTACTATTTGCGCATTCACAAAATTGTCAGTTCATGGTAATATTAATGACTTTTAAGGACATTTCCTTGTTTGGCGCCATGAGATGTTGATCGCAAAATCCAGATCCTGGAGCAAAACCAGTTGAGAACCACTAATATAATCTATTAATGATAAATGAACGCTGTCGTGAATTCAGTCTTGTTTTTAATCCCATCGTTTCATAATAATGCCAAACTCTCAATGAACTCTTCAAATGTGTATTTTTCTTTTTAAAAACTATTCGGTTCCACCCAACAGACCAAACCCCATCCTCCAGGTCTGTTCTCATCCTCCATATTTGTTTGAATTCTCACTTCAGGTAAATTGTGGGTAGAATTGGATTTCTTGGTTGGGAACACCACATCTTTTCCGACACTACTCACTTTCGCTCTGTATATATATCAAGTGCTACTTTGATGTTATCGAACACCCTCTAGAGGAACGTTATAATATAACATAAACCTAAAATCCACTGTTATGAGTCCCGTGTGCGCTGTTGGTCGGGTTGGCTTATGTAGAACTACGTGTAGCTCCGAGCTCGAAATTTTCCATTTTGCGGAAAAAATAGAGGCACAACAGTTTTATAGTCGGTATGAGGAAACATCCAGCCGTCTAGCAAATTATCCTGGAAGCACGGTTAGACAGGATCAACAATTTGCTCATGGAAGATTTATGAATTTTGGAGAGAACATGGCATGATTTTGTCTGACCCAAAGTCCACCTTAATCCAAAACCGAAAAAAAGAGGAGTGTGTGAAGTTTATCTTTTTAGTTTTCCATGGAAAAAGCTCACATAATAAAGCTTTGTAGAGAAGAAATGTATCAAAAAGAAATACAATATTGCACCTTCCATAGAGTACAACAGCACTTAACGTGTAAAGGCGATTACTTAACCGAATAATTCACAAAGGTGTTATGGTGCTCTATACACAAATAAATGTGTCATCTGATAATATCATGTAAGCGTTCTATTATACAAAGGCTTTACTCATAACTGGAGTTAACAGTTTAGACTTAATATACAGTGCATATATTAACAAACAATCTCTTATACCCTGTAATGCCACCAACCAAATGTAGATGATCCTATCAAACTTGCACTGGGTTCCTGAACTCAGTAAATATCAACTATGTAAAGTTGCAGGTCAACTGCAATTTCTTATTCAAAAGTCTTATTTCAACTAATGTATAATAATATGCTTTAAGCTACAAAGAGTCGCGGTGTTCATGTTTTTCCGAACCACTTCAGATTTGACCATTTTCGATGAATATTTCAAACATTTGGGGGGGGGGGATTAAACTTTTGAAATGTTCTTTTCGCTTTAAAAACCAGGGGACATTCTCTTTGGTACTTATTTCACCGACTTACCTAACGTCCTACTGCAAGATTAAAACATTTCTTACCAATAAAGCTCATATGACAATAAATATGGCACATGACACTGCTTTGACACAAGGTTTCCATGCAGACAGATAAATAGAAATAAATCAGCAGTCTACTTTGACCAAAGGGATGCTTCAGTAGTAACAAATGGCATCATACTAAATTCATATAAAACTTGTTCAAGTGTTAGTTTGTACAATAAAAAACAAGACGCAGATCATGCAGTAAAACAGCTATCCAAATATAGCAAGCATACCATGCATCAGTATGTCACTGGCGAAGGAAACCCCTTTTGACCTTTCCTGGACTGCACCGCCGCACTGCGATGGTTGCCGTTTGATTGCGATACACCAGCAGACTTTTTCCCATCTCCTTAAAATGTAAACAGTGCAGAATATTGCTGACACATCACATCGCCCTGCTATTGTTGCCATCTACCGCAAGGCAAAGAGCCAGTGAGCTACTCAGAGGCCGTGTGCTCCTCTCCTCTCGGTTTGGAAGTCCTGTTCTGCTACTTGATTTGGAATCTGTTTAAAGAGGCCAGAGGTCGCGTGCGCGATGAGAATTGCATACCTGATTGTGCCGTCGATGGGATAAGTGAGGAATGGCTTTTCTATGGGGCTAAAAGTCTCTGACAAAATCCTTGTCGTTTTGGCACCAAAACAAACATTCCTAGCTTTCCTACAAGCTATTCCTACAAAGATCCACAACACCCAAGCACTTCCCACGCCGGAGCTCCCGCTTCAACTCCTCTTCGCTCACGAACGGAATGTGTGTTGACGTCTCTCACAGGTCCACCATCGAACTCTTGGCCAAGTCCTTAGTTCCCTGGAGAATTCTCTTCATATGACCCACCTTCGAGATCCCCAGATCCTAGAGGAAGCAGACAAACAGAAGTGCACTCAGAACGAGGCGTTTCCAGAGCTCACACCTTCAGGAGTTCAGCTCACGTCAAAAAGTTATGTATAAGTTGTTGCATTTTTGTACTCTTTACTTGTTGCATTTAATTACTCTTTGATTCTTTTGGATTTTTGTTTTGCGGAATAAAACACTTTTATTGCACTATTGATACCATACACCAACTAAGCTTCAGTTTAACCCAAGTTTAAACCAAGTGTTTTCAAAGCATTTTATTTTAGTGTCTTTGCTACACACGTTACAAATTATGCATAATAACAAGCAACCAATCCTAAAGCACCTAACCCTAAAGCTATAGTACAGGGATCCTCAAATCTGGCCCACAAGATCCACTTTCCTGCAGAGTTTAGCTCTAACCCTAATCAAACACACCTGAGCATGCTAATCAATGTCTTCAGGATCATTAGAAAATCACAGGTAGGTGAGTTTGATCAGGGTTGGAGCTAAACTCTGCAGCGCATTGGCCCTCCAGGGCAAGATTTGAGGAACCCTGCTATAGTAAGTACAGGTTTTACTTAATATTACTCCGTACTGATTTGTTGAACTACATTGTAACAGAGACACCTTAAAATAAAGTTCAAATGTAATTAAAAAAATTAAAACACATATTAAAATAGCACTTAAATATTTTATGTCCCACGCAATACAATTTGATTGAAGAAAATGTCACATCTGTATTTTCTCTTAATGAATTAACAATGGTCATTTAAACACAAAAAATACTCACACTTCTTAAAGAGTAAAGCTGATTTTCAACCAGCTTTGTATTACAATGTTAAATAAACAATGTGTACACTTTCTCCGTGTGACACTCGCACCGAGACATTCCATTTATTTGATAGCAAAAGTCAGACGGATGACGTAAAATGCCTCATTCTGCATCATCCGCTGGACTTCTGACAGCTCTGGGGCTTTTGTGAAAAGTATAGATTGTTTTTGCTCACAGACAGTCGTATCGAGTCCAGTGCATTATGGGTGGTGAAGTTTCCCTACTTTTTGGCAAAAGCGAATGCTACAGTTAACCCTTTAAGTAAGACTATTTTTAATTTAATTTGTAGTTAAAATATATATATAGGAGTCTTGAATGTATGTTTTGCAGTACTGACCATACACTTAAGTGCAATCAAAGTCAGGCATTTCCACAATCATTTTAAACTGATAATCAGTCAAACTGTCAATTTAAAATGATTATGGAAATTCCTGACTCTGGTGTCTCCCTGAGCGAACTGTAATAAAACCATCTGTGTAGTAGGTTTGAGATAAAGCCACAGAAAAAGTGACATCTAGTGGCAGTCAGGCTAATCTAAACGAGGCATTACACAGATAAAAAATAGGCTACAGATTCATTTTGTTAAAGTACGTTTCCATTGAAGCAATTTGTGTACTACATTTGCTATTATTTTAATTATATATTGCCATTATATTGGTCGTCGTCCACTCTGCTCTCTAGATATTTCTATCAGCATCGGCCATTACAACACCAATATCAGTTGATCAATAGTTAAGGAAACACAACAACCCAGGTTAACCTCGGGTTAAAACAATGCAGCTGATCCAGTGACGGCAAATGTCACAATACTGCTGAATTTGAGCTTGATTGGTTTACAGCTGAAACACTCAGATCTATTTATGTCCCAAATAAGTTTTCAAAATATGTTTGAGGACATCCCTAAAGACAGAATGAGGTTAGACCACCAGATAAATGGCAGGGGCGTTTGAAATGGGGGGACATAACAGAGGCGTAAAAATGGCACAGTCCAAGGTTCACTAGTGCTTGTGATAATAAGTGTGACCAGAGCATCTCACACATGTTCACTACACAACACTGAGCTGCTTTCACCAACCCTTTATGTAATTCTTCAACACTGGGAGGTGTGATCCATGAGCATGTATAGCACCTTTATTGAATGTATTATGATATATTTATTACTTCAACAAGTACACATGAAAGCGTCATTGAGTTTTGGGCGAGGATGTTTATAGTGATCTATCACTGTGCTAAACTGTTTAATATATATACAGTTTCATTGTTTAACATAGCTCCACTATACAGCTATAAGTGAGGTCCTGTTTATATCTCATATTATATTATATTATATTATTGAGAACTGTACTGGTTTTGCTGGTGTTTTCTCCTATCTTACAAAGTTGATATTTCCTATTCTCACTATGCATTATTATATGATTTTTTAATTTGCATTTCAGACCTGCCACTGTTTGTGTCACGAGACACCAGTTGAGAACGACTGTCATATACAATGACACAAATAATGCATTTAGTGAATAAATGTGTGAAAATCATGTGAAACACATCTGAAATACTGTTTCTCGACCAAAATAATGCAATTGAAACGTCACATTTCTGGCAAAAATGTTGAATAATGTTCTGTACTTTTTTTTTTACTGTATACCACCTTGTCAACATGCAGTAACACTGTGATATAGTTAGTTAGTGACACTATTGAACAAAAGTTTGGGGTCAGTAAGCCTTTTTTTTTTTTACTTTTATTCAGCAAGGATGCATAAAACTGATTAAAAAAAAATTGACAGTAGAGACATTTATAATGATTTCTATTTCAAAGTATTACGGTTTCCACAAAAATGTTAAGTAGCACAACTGACAATAATCAGAAATATTTCTTGATCTCCAAATCAGCATATTAGAACGATTTCTGAAGGATCATGTGACACTAAAGACTGGAGTAATGGAGTGATCAATAATCAGTAAAAATGGAGTAATCACAGGAATAAATACAATTTTAAAATATGTGACCCTGGAGCACAAACCCAGTCTTAAGTCACTGGGGTATATCTGTAGCAATAACCAACAATACATCGTATGGGTCAAAATTATCGATTTTTCTTTTATGCCAAAAATCATTAGGATATTAAGTAAAGATCATGTTCCATGAAGATATTTTGTAACTTTCCTACCATAAATATATAAAAACATAATTTTTGATTAGTAATATGCATTGCTAAGAACTTCATTTGGACAGCTTTAAATGCGATTTTCTCAATATTTTGTTTTTTTTGCACCCTCAGATTCCAGATTTTCAAATAATTGTATCTCAACCAAATATTGTCCTGTCCTAACATCAATGGAAAGCTTATTTATTCAGCTTTCAGATGATGTACAAATCTCAATTTCAAAAGATTGCCCTTATGACTGGTTCTGTGGCCCAAAGTCACATATGTTCAAATATAAAATTTTAATTTTTTAAAAATTGTAATAGCATTTCACAATATTACAGTTTTAACTGTATTTTGATCAAATAAATGCAGCCTTGGTGAGCACAAGAGACTTCTTTTAAAAATCTCACAGACCCCAAACTTTTGAACGGTAGCGTAAGCACTCAAGAAATTCGAGATCTTCCCCTCACAATCATTTCCGCATGTTCCTAGAAGGTGTAAACAGGGCCTGATTTGCTCAAAGCGCTCCCCGAATCACACACACACATAAACATGTTGACTGTACTCATGAGCTACACAAATGCAGCTGCCCATCACACAACCACATCTTCAGAGCCTAGCCGACTTAAAATAACCCAGGTGCGTCAGGTGGTTAGTCGTGTAAGTATTCGGAGACCCGAACGACACTTGCACAGAGGAAGCCAAGCAGAGCAGTGCAGCACAAAATAGCAAACAGGGTGACAGGTAAGAGGACAGAGTGAGAGTCAAAGAGCGAGATGGACAGAGAAAGAGCGTTTCGGTTGATCTGAGGGACATCGTGAGGCACAGAAAGGGGTTGTGTGTATACCTTGAGGTCTCTCCTCTCCAGGTGCAGGAGCTCGGAGCCGCGGATGTCGTGGCGGATGAAGGTCTCTTTGTATTCTCCCAAGCTGAGCTGCTCCAGCCAGGCGGCCACCTCCTCAGTGCCCCACCTCTGAACTACACAAGTACAGAGCGAGAAGCCCCCTTCAGTGTCCAACCCCCGTACACTCGCAGGACACAAGCAAACAGGGTCAGGCCGAGAGGAGGAACAAGTCAAAAACAACCACAAAAGGAAAAGGGGACCAAAATCAAATCAAACAGGAAAGAGAAGACACAGAGAGAAGTGGCGGCAGCAGCTGGCAAAGAGAGGGTTAAACAGGTCACTGGCACACCCGGAGGTGTTTCTGGCATGCAGGTTATCACAGTGGCACGTCCACCATCATCCCATTAAGAGCAGACACAGAGACAGGAGAGAGAGGAGGAGAAGGAGGAGGAGGAGGGAATGGGAGGCTGAAGCCTGTGCGACCTAACGCTCCTAAAGTCCCAAAACACTCTGTTGTTGTGGATGGCGTGTTAAATCCCCGCAGCAGACGTACACGTCAAAGCCAGGTCCAAACTACGTTCAGTTTAAGAGTGTGGACGTATGCAAATCTGTTATGACATTAAACACGCCTGAAAATGTCAAAGAATATGACGGATTATATTTTGTAAACAGGCGGAGAGCCTACTTTGATCCCTTTGCCATCATCACTACCAGAGTAGTATGTACTAAGTATGCACTGTCCTCAGGAATCTGGACTGTTTCAACAAGGATTAAAGGTGATGTGTGTAACTTTGTTTTTTTTAAGTGCAGACAGCTCCAGGAAGAATTCGTCGCTCGAAGTTAGTGCCATCAAATCTGCACTAATATATTTGTATTATTGTTATTATTATTAATTAAAATTAATTAATGAATTGATTGATAATAATAACACACATATTTTGCACATTTTTGGAGGTTTTGAAATGACTTTTTTCACCTTCTAATATAAAATCAAGAAAAACACTACAAACTAAAACAAAATTATCCTTGGTACATTAAGTATATTTTTATTTATTTATTTTCATTATTACTATTATTATTATTAGCATTATTAAGGATGATATTAATGTGTAAAATATACATTGATAATAATACTAATACTGACATTTTGCCAATTTTTGGAGGCTAAAATTTAAATGGAGTTTTTTCACCTGCTAATATGAAATCAAGAAAAACATAAAACATACATAAAAACTAAATTATCTTGGGTATATTAAGCATATTTTAATATTTTTATTTTTTACTATTATTATTGGCATTATTAAGGATGATATTAATGTGTAAAATACACATTTTCCATTTAAAAATTATATTATTATATGTGACCCTGGAGCACAAAACCAGTCATAAGTAGCACGGGTATATTTGTAGCAATAGCCAAAAATAAATTGTATGGGTCAAAATTATCAATTTTTCTTTTATGGCAAAAAATCATTAGGATATTAAGTAAAGATCATGTTCCATGAAGATATTTTGTAAATTTCCTACCGTAAATATATCAAAACTTTTTGATTAGTAATATGCATTGCTAAGAACTTCATTTGGACAACTTTAAAGGCAATTTTCTAAATATTTAGATTTTTTTGCACCCTCAGATTCCAGATGTTCAAATAGTTGTATCTCGGACTAATATTGTTCTATCGTAACAAACCATACATCAATGGAAAGCTTATTCATTCAGCTTTCAGATGATGTATAAATCTTAATTTCGAAAAATTGACCCTTATGACTGGTTGTGTGGTCCAGGGTCATATATTAGTAATAATAATGTGTAAAACATACAGCATATTTTATTATTGTTTTTATTATTTTTAATACATACACAAATAAATGTTGAAAATTTTTGGAGGCTAAAAAATTTAATTGTTTGAGTTTTTCACCATTTTGAAATGTCAGACAGTCTCTTCCTGTCTAAATGGTCCTGGCCAGGGTGAGCTGCAATATAAACCAGACTTCATGAAGAAAGTCAAATGTCTGGCTACTAAAAATTTTCTATGTTGAATTCCTAATGACACTTTCCAAACATTGCTCTGTTTGTTTGAGTGGCTCAATAGTCAATGTCTGCTTCAACAAATGGGATGAGTTTGGGGCAGGACTGTCAGTTTGGCGGGAATCTGGGAAGAAGGAGTGTTTTGGACACCTGTTTGGAAAAGCATCATTATTTTATACATTTCTGTTCAGTGCTGCCAGTGACAGGAATTACACACTTCACCTTTAGGCATTACACGTGTAGCACATGTGCAGTAGGGCTGCCCTCAAGTAAAGATTTTTCTGGTCGACTAGTAGTCGTTCATTTTAGCTTTCATTATTTTAC
Organism: Sinocyclocheilus rhinocerous; assembly: GCF_001515625.1. Taxonomy (NCBI): domain Eukaryota; kingdom Metazoa; phylum Chordata; class Actinopteri; order Cypriniformes; family Cyprinidae; genus Sinocyclocheilus; species Sinocyclocheilus rhinocerous. The sequence continues at coordinate 491,066 of NW_015637544.1, read as the reverse complement.
AAAAGCACAACGTTTCGTTGTTATTCTGAGAGCACACGAACTTTACAGATACAAAAGATGCATTTCTCCTATCTATATGACCAAAAATGACGAAGTATTTTAAGAGCAAATGATCGCAGCGGCGCCACCATCTGTCATGCAGTAGCCCAAGCACGCTACTGTTCAGCTTTCACACTCCGCACCAGTGTTGCCAACTTCTTTCAATAGAAAGTAGCTAAAGCCAGTTTGAAAAGTCGCTAAATGTCGCCAGATGACGTCATACGCTAATTAGAATATTCATGACGTCATCGCGTCTGTTGCCTTTAACATTTGTTTGTCTCTCTGTGCTCACATACTGTATTTTAATGCAGCCAAAT
>NW_015637544.1:489853-490687 GCF_001515625.1 Sinocyclocheilus rhinocerous | reverse complement strand
GACAATTCCTGTGCTGTGATTTCGGCTATATTTGCATGTAAAATTAGAGAAGCAACATAATATCTATTTTAACTGAAGGCGCTGCTCCTCTCAGCCGCTCGCAGAACCGAGCAGACGCAGAGCGAGAGGTGTGTGCGCGCTGACCTCGCGCCGTTGCGTCAGTACCAGCGCTCACAGAGACTCGCTAAGGTTTGTCCAAGAAGTCGCTAGATTTGCAAAAGATGCATTTCTCCTATCTATATGACCAAAAATGACGAAGTATTTTAAGAGCAAATGATCGCAGCGGCGCCACCATCTGTCATGCAGTAGCCCAAGCACGCTACTGTTCAGCTTTCACACTCCGCACCAGTGTTGCCAACTTCTTTCAATAGAAAGTAGCTAAAGCCAGTTTGAAAAGTCGCTAAATGTCGCCAGATGACGTCATACGCTAATTAGAATATTCATGACGTCATCGCGTCTGTTGCCTTTAACATTTGTTTGTCTCTCTGTGCTCACATACTGTATTTTAATGCAGCCAAATTCTCAATAAAACTGTTTTCATTTATATATATTACTGTTTCTGTTGTCAGACAACAGAATAAATATGAAATAGTGACTGAAATGCGGCCCTTTAAGACTACATAACCAGCTCTCCCTTCCAAGACGTTAATCTGCACAAAAATCCTGCTTTATATTTGAGCCATCGTCTGATGAAATGAAACGCACATAAGAAAAGACAAGACAGACAATTCCTGTGCTGTGATTTCGGCTATATTTGCATGTAAAATTAGAGAAGCAACATAATATCTATTTTAACTGAAGGCGCTGCTCCTCTCAGCCGCTCGCTGTACAGAG
>NW_015637544.1:477391-489733 GCF_001515625.1 Sinocyclocheilus rhinocerous | reverse complement strand
GCGCACTTTTTTCTAGGCTAACATTAGATTGAGCTGCCATGTAAAGTTGCTACTACATACATATTTCAGACGATAAGCCATATTTGAGGTCGATGAATGTTAGGTGAGCATATGTCCTGCCCGATGTACTATATTACCACATAGACCAGCCATTAACGATTTGTCCGTCACGGACTGCGTGATTTCGCCACTTCGTGTGGATTTTTTTTTTCTGCGACTAAGCGACTAATTAAATTTTGGTCGACCAAGCCTCTTCTCATCGACTAACAGTTAGTCGACTATTAGGGGGCAGCTCTAATGTGCAGTATGACATGTTTGGGTTTGTGTTGTTCCCTTTCTGTGCGGTACACCTTGGTTTGTGTCTGCTGTTCATGTGTAGACACATGGACTGTTTCTGACTCTCAGGACAACACCATGACTAGAGGAGTGCAGGGGTACTCATGGATGGTTGGGTTGGACTGAGGACCACTGGACATGAACAGAGAGTCCTCTCAGAAGAGGATGTACATGCTGTATGGCGCTCTATATCATCAGGTCACTTCCTCTACAAAAATAAAAAACCAAGTCTCAGTGTCCTGCTTTTGCATCTTTTCCAATCAAAAAGCAATATGTAACACTAATACACTTTTACATGACTATGAATGCAACAAAAGATGAGGCATCCATGATTTTAGTGTCTGTCACATGTGAGGATATTCAAATACTGAATATGTGGACACACACACACACACACACACACACTTACCTGACTGTGGGCTGGATTTCTTCGGAGCTTTCTCTTTCTTGAACTTTGGCACTATGCGAAACATGCCACTCCGACTGTTTCTTTTTCCGTACTCGAGGGAGTTATCCTGTCTCACACAAAATGACCTGTCAGTCTCAGAGTCAAGGAACTGCAAAATACTCACTTCACATTTGTTAGTATATTATACATGTACATTATTGTTGAAAAGTTTGGGGTCAGAAAGATTTTCTAATGTTTTAAAAGAAATCTCTTATGCTCACAAGGGCTGAATTTATTTGACCAAAAATCCAGTAAAAACAGCTATATTGTAAAATATTTTTACTATTTAAAATAACTTGGTTCTGTTTTAATATATTGTAAAATGCAATTTATTCTTGTGATTGAAAGCTGAATTTTTAGTATCATATCTCCAGTCTTCAGTGTCACATGATCCTTCAGAAATCAATATCACGCTTAATATTTTTGTGAAAACTGTGATACATTTTTTTGGGATTCTTAAATAAATAGAAAGTTCAAACAGAACAGCATTTATTTATAAATATAAATCTTTTGTAACATTATAAATGTGTCCCTGGACCACAAAACCAGTCTTAAGTGTCAATTTTTCAAAATTGAGATTTATACATCATCTGAAAGCTGAATAAATAAGCTTTCCATTGATGTATGGTTTGTTACGATAGAACAATATTCGTCCGAGATACAACTATTTGAAAATCTGGAATCTAAGGGTGCAAAAAAATCTAAATATTGAGAAAATTGCCTTTAAAGTTGTCCAAATGAAGTTCTTAGCAATGCATATTACTAATCAAAAATTAAGTTTTGATATATTTATGGTAGGAAATTTACAAAATATCTTCATGGAACATGATCTTTACTTAATATACTAATGATTTTTGGCATAAAAGAAAAATCTATAATTTTGACCCATACAATGTATTTTTGGCTATTGCTACAAATATACCCCAGTGACTTAAGACTGGTTTTGTGCTCCAGGGTCACATATGTCTTTACTGTCACTTCTGACCAGTCTGACCCCATAACAGTGTTATTTTAGCATAGCTGAGATATACTTATTACAGTTTTATTAATATTTTCAATTTATATATATATACAGTATATATATAATGTTTTCATTTTAATTTCAAAGATTTAGTAATTTTGTTGTTGTTTTTTTTGTCTTTTTTTTCTTTAGATATTTTTTAGTAGGTCTATAATTTAGGTCTTTTTTTAGTAGGTCTATAATATTTTGAATAATTTTTAGTTTTAGTTATTTTAGAATGTCAAGTTTCCTTGGCAATTAGCTGAAATAAAACAAGTTTAAGTTTTTTTTAAATATATATTTTTTCAAGTAACAAATGTTTTTTTATTTTTTTAATAGTTTTAGTTTACTATAATAACTCTGCCCCATATATTTGAATAGTAGTGTATGTATACATATTAGGGTAGCTGACATTGTGGAAATTAGATATTTTTAATAGAACAAAGGAATATCTTCACAAATAAAAGATATTTGAAAGAACATCAAGTTCAAACAACATTTGACCCCACTGACTTTCACTGTACGCATGGTTTAGTGTTTTACAGAAAAAAGAAAGTTAACCAGGTTTGTAATGACATGAGGGTGAATAAATGATGTCAGCATGTTTCCGAAAACTATCCTGTAGGGAACAAGCTTCAAGGGAGCTATTCTTTCTGCTTCCCTCGGTTTCTGTAGGATGTGCTCACCTCCTCGTCATTGGGCTGTAAGATGTGGTAGAGCCAGGGGATCTCAGCCAGCTTTCCCAGTTCAACCTCAACGCTCTGCAGGGCACTGGACAGCAGCTCTTCATGCGGAGGGTCCAGTTGCTAGAGAAATAAACTCACAGACTGAGTCAATGAATCAAAGCCTCAAGTTTTTTTTTTTGTTTACTACTATAGCCATACGCATCTGGCATGGTCATTCTGGTGAGGGAAAATTGTATTGCTTGAAAGTTTATACCTTAAAGGGATAGTTCACCCAAAAATAAAAATGAAAATTTGATGTTTATCTGCTTACCCCCAGGGCATCCAAGATGTAGGTGACTTTGTTTCTTCAGTAGAACACAAACAAAGATTTTTTAACTCAAACCGTTGCAGTCTGTCAGTCTAATTTTTGGGTGAACTATCCCTTTAAGACTGTTATTATAGTCAATTATGTTTCATTTAAAGGAGTAGTGTACACAAAAATGAAAATTTGCTGAAAATGTACTCCATCCAAGTATAAGCTTTGTATTAGATGCTTCTCCTAAAATGCTTTCAACATAGATGTAAAAAACAGATGTAAGACTCCATTTGCTCTGCATCTCAGTGCAGTTTAAGAGAAATAATGGAGATGTTAAAAAGATCTCATATGTGATTATTCTTCCTTATGGGGACCTGCTTTGCAGAACCATTAACATTTATGTCTTGGAAAAGGTGAATGAAAATGAGCTTAAAAGCATTAAATCAACTCACCAATGGAACTCGTCCTACTAGCAGCAACTCGGTCTCATTGTGCAGGGCCTTCACGGTGCTGCCCACCTCAATGGCAGTGTTTCTTGTCAGGCTCTGAGGAGAACAGATGAATCAGACGTGAGAATTTACTCATAATTATGTGACTTATTTGAACTATGAGGACAACAGAGCACAATAGTTGGGTTCCTGAAGTAAAAATACCATTCATTTTTTCAAAAGAGGCTTTTAATGATAATGCAAAACGATTTTCATACAAAACTATCACGTGCTCTGATAAAAATCAGTATAGAACTTTGAACTCTTTCACACCAAACCCAGATTAGAATTGTGTGATTTGGAGACAAAGTAGGTTTTTGTAATAGTATAGAGGATGAATGATGATAACTCATTGGTGTGAACGGTCCTTCAGTGCTGGCATTGTTCACCTCGGGGAACTTGGGGTGTGTTTTGTTGATGGCGTGTGAGGAGGCGTTGACGGCGTGGGCCAGCTCCTGCTCGAGGAGTTGGTAGTTTTTGGCAGCCTCGCAGATCCTGGTGATGAGATCCTCTGCGGCTCGAGCGCACATCTGGATGAGCGTGGCCTCCTCCTCTGTGGCCAGATCCACAGAGTGCTGAGAATACAGGGGCGGCCTCAGCGGAGGCTTGTCGTATTTCAGTTTATCCTCCCAAGACTTAAGCGTGTTTTCAAATGCCTTTATTGAAAAACAAATACAAGACTCTTTTAAATGATAGCGAGTTTTACAGCCAGTGTTTAGCAAGGTTACACACATTGACACTTATAAACCATCTTACTTACTAAGACATATAACTGGAAGATATAGAGTGGCAACTGATATTTATATAGTTGTCTTCTACAGTGTTATAAAAATCGAATTGATTTACATTACAAACAGAATTTCAGCCTACCTTTTGACCATATAAATAACAACATCTGCACCAAATTGTGTATTTTTGCTCAGTTTGGGCCTCTGAATAAACATTTAGGTGGTATCTCCTCTTCGAATAAGAGCTCCATGTTTTCACTATATCATAATATATTATGAACCATAAAAGCCTGATGTATCAAATATGATACTCAACAAAACCACATATGCAAACATTACTGTTCAAAAGTTTGGGGTCAATAAGATTTTTTTTCTAAATAAATTATTAATTTTATTCAGCAAAGACACATTACATTGATCAAAAGTGACAATGACGAGTTGAATCGGGTGTGTTAGATGAGTGAGATCAGTTTTGAAAACCATTTCAGAGACATGTTCTTAAATGTGACTCATATAAAATATATTACATGCATGCACAGTTTTAAGGCAGCTTTAATCAACTTTTTGGTAACTTCATGACTTAACGGACCACGACATTGCATGCACATAGTTTATTTCGCGCTTTGATGTGAAAGGATTTTTACGCGCTGTAGCCTGTCACGCCGGCACCTTTGTGCTGTACTTCTTGTCAAGAGAAAAAGTGACAGAAGCAGCAGTTGTGAGTGGGGTGGCCAACCCTAGCCCCTTTCCTTGCTTTAAATATTTTTAATGCGTTAAACTGAAAAAATTAATCGCCTGCGTTAACGCGCTAATTTTGACCATTTTTTAAATAAATGCTGTTCTTTTGAAATCTTGATTCATCAAAGACTCCTAAAGAATAAATTACCGTCTCCAAAAAAATATTGAACAGCGCGACTGTTTTTAACAATTATGAATCTTTAAAATAATTATTTTAAATGTAATATTTCACAATATTACTGTTTTACTGTATATTTGATCAAATTAACACAGTCTTACTGAGCAGAAGAGACTTCCTTCAACAACATTAAAAATCTTAAGGATCTCAGACTTTTGAACATTAGTGTTAATGAAGCCATTTTGGACAAATTATTCATTAAACTGTTCTAATCCCCTGTTTTATGGTTACCGTATTGGCCCGAATATAAGACGACCCTGATTATAAGACGACCCCCCCTTTTTCCAGATGTACCTTCTGGAAAAAGGCTTTTTAAAAACCAAATCTTGTTTTTTCTCAGTAAAACATCAGACTATTATTTCATATGTCAGACTTTACAGTGTTAAACTCTCTTCCATTTCTAAAAAAGCTACTCAACGGAGTCCTCGACTGTCCTGTCCAAGATCACAGACATCTAAGCATCTTCTGCACTCTGCCCTTCTGTAACCAGACCTTGTGTCCGGAGGTAACCTCATTCTGAACGAGGCCCTGTGAGTTAAAACAAACCAGATGCCAAAAGGCCACTTGTTGCGAACAAAGACCCGTGTCACTCTGGGTTCAAAAGGTTTTGTTCAGAGCCAGCTGCACGTTAAACAACATGAGTCAACACAGGGCCTGCTCATCCTCTTAATTAAACAACTCTACATCATGTCCTCTCTACATGGTGTCATATTTCAACTCTTAAAGGGATAGTTCACCCAATATAGTTTTTTACCTCTGATGCACTGCAATGTCCGAACTGTCCTTAGCGCGTTCTCAGACGCGTCTTCTTCTTCTTCTTGCTTTACGGCAGACCGCAGACTTACAAGTGCATTACCGCCACCTATGTCTCAAATGGAACATTGACACTCGCGCTCAGGAGAGTTCGGACATTGCGGTGAATCAAAGGTAAAAAACGATATAAATACTGTTCAGTTTCATGCACAGAGCCGTGATTCTCATCCACTTACATTATATGACTGACAGACTGCAACGGTTTGAGTTAAAAATCTTCGTTTGTGTTCTACTGAAGAAACAAAGTCACCTACATCTTGGATGCCCTGGGGGTTAGCAGATAAACATCAAATTTTTATTTTGGGGTGAACTATCCCTTTAACTGACGTCTAAGGGCTGAACAGCTCAGAGCCAGGATGGTAATGCTGTTTGATAAGAAAAGCCCCTCATGACCTCTAGCAGCATGACTTACGTCATCCTCTTTGGTGCCGCCCCAGAAGTTGGTTCCCCCGGCGTAGCTGGGGATGTTCAGCACAGCGATTCCCTGGAGACTGGGGAGTGGGATGTACTGGCCGTCACACTGCAGAATCAATCACACAGCCATGAGGAGCCCTGAACTTGAAACTGGGACAGCGGTCGACGGCCAACGCAATCGTTTGACCCACAACTGCTTCAGACGTTCAGTTCCAGCAGCTGTTGTCGTTAAATCAGTTAAATCAAACCATTTGTTGGTTGTTCAGGCTTGGCAACATTTGGCACTTTCCACAAATATTGCAGCAACTAGTGTCCGCTACTTTTTTTAAAGCACAAATCAAGGCACAAGTCTGTTGTTCCTGAAAATAAAAACTACTAGACCAAACTTTCAAGAAGCTTAATTTGAATTAAATTTAACTGCAATTTCTAGACCTGGAAAAATCATTACATGTATATTAATAAAATCTCTGTGGCAATGTTTTTCTAGTTATGCCAAGCTCTAAACATTTTTATCAGGTCACAATTGTGAGTAAAAAAAATCACAAACAACTGGAAAAAGGGCATCTGGCCTTTGAATATGGGACAATGAAGGGGGTTGAGCACCACTGTACTAGATATGTAAGATAAACTATTATTTAACATAAAAGTACTTTACAACATCAAATGTCAACCCTGTTACTGCACAATTTTCCTCCTGTTAAAAGAAACAAGAGAACATTTCATATACTGTATTGTGACATTCATGATGTACCATCATTTATATCCAATCTGTTACCAAGTTATTGAGCAAACAAATGATCAGACTAATCTTTTGTTTTTTATTTATGTGAAATAATAGTTACAACCTATTAATATGTATCTTGTTTTTGTTTTGTTTAGTTTTTTTACAAATTATTATTATTTTTTTATTATTTATTTAATAGTTATGCTCATTTAATGTTTAATGCTTTATTCAATCCCAAATTGTGGTATTAGGGTTACCTCAAAAAAAAAAAAAATTCGTCTCACCTCCAGCTGAACTTTCTGCTCCAAGTTCTTGTAGGTCCGCTGCAGAAGCTCTTTCGTCCCCAGAACTCCATACCACATCATGTTTTTAGTGCGACTTCTGGACAGTGAAAGAAGTACTAGTCAATCATTGAGTCCTAGTCAGTGGTGTTTTGGTAAATGCAGTATATGAAATAAGACTATGCTGATATCCTGAACTACCTGCATTTCTCTGGGTGCTCCTCTCGCTTGTTGTTGAACTCCAGTGAGATCTTTGCATCCAACCCAATCCCAAAGTAGTTATTCATCACACACTTCTCCAAATAGCCCTCTCTGTGGGAGAAATGACTTGTGTAAGTTTTACGAATACATTCAAAATAAACTGAAACAAGAAAAAGGAAACCGAAGCTCTTACAGAGAGTCCAGGTCAGGATCTATGAAGGGTGTTGCACCAAAGGGATCAATGTTGGCAAGCAGCATCTTGCTGATTATGGAGCTTCCAGCTATAGAGGCAGCAAGACCTGCCCGCAGACCTGAAGATTTCAAATCAGAAAAACCATAATTAAAACTGATATTTTAATGAAAAGTCTATTATTGATTACTCATCTTGTTGTTTTTACCCTGTTTAACTTTCTTTTTAGTGAAACACAAAAGAAGATGTTTTGCAGAATATTCATGATGAAAGGTGTCTGAAGCTCCAAATAGGCACTTAATAAGCATCATAAATATTGTGCGCTATATTCCAAGTGTTCTGAGGTCATATGATAGCTTTGTGTGAGAAACCGACTGAAATCTAGGATTATTATTTCTATTATTTTCAGCAAATAAAAATCGAAATTTTGGTCTGTTCCTCACAGAAAAGCTTCCAGTTTTCAAAAGTACAACTTAACATACTTTTATGGAAATAAAAACTATTCTTTAAAACAATATACTTAAGAGAGAACTGAATGTTTGGACACTTAACTACATGTTAATTGCAATTAAATGAAAATGTATTATAGTTTAAATTTATATTAAGTGCAATTGGCTGAAATTTTGAGTGTTTTTTGATCCACTTAAGTTAGACACAAGTACATGGTTATATGTAATTTGCTAATTATTTCTAGTGTTTTTGAAATATTATTGTAATGTACTGCAGAATGTAATTACGGTATACTAAAATAGACAATAATTTCTATAATAATAGACAATAGACTGTAATTTCTATGTGCTTTTGTGATTAGTACTTTTAACTGACATTATTACAAAGTGCACTCTTAAAAGTGTACTTAAGTGTCATGAAAGTGTGCTCTTTTTAAGTACACTTTATTGTGCTTTTATTTAATTAATATGTTATAATTTTTTTTTTTATTATACTTAAGATTTGAAGTACACTACTTGAAGCACACATTCAATACAATTCTTTTTTACAAGCATTCTGCAGACTTCTGGACTACACTTATGAATCCTTAATGGTCTTTTTAAAAGCAGCCACAGGTCACAATTCACTTTCACTAAACGGAAAAGAGCAGCAACATCTCCTTTTGTGTTCAGTGGAAAAAAAACGAAAGTCACACAGGTTTGAAACAGCATGACAGTGAACAAACGATGACAGAAATGGCACTTTTGGATGTTTTCCGGTCAGCAGCAGCAGCAGCAGAGTAAAGACTCGCTGTCGTACCGGGACAGATGATGCGCGTGTTGAGAACAGGCAGGTTCTCCTTGCTTGTGGTGAAGGGCGTGATGGAAAAGGAGCCGCAGGACTGCGTGCTGCGACTCACACGCCTCTCTGGCGGCGAACACAGCGACTTAGTCACTGCGAAAGCACAAACACAGAACAAAACATCAGCTCATGTGTACAACACGCTCATTTGTCACAGCAATAATCTGCCCAAGTGCCCGTTACGCAGCAAAATCTAATGCTGTTTTGTTTTCTAAATGCTCAGTTTTTCCAGCACGTAAGAATAACCCGTGCATTTTGGTCACTGGCTCTCAACAAGAAGTGAAAAATCTGCTGTAGAAGAGATATTCAGCAGAACGTAACCCACATGAACAAACCAAAACACATCAAGGGCACTTAACAGCTATGAGACGGAGGAGCCCCTGAGAGACTGAACCAACTAAAGAGAATAAAGCCAGTGTTTCGTGCCCCACTGGAAACATGAGCAGACAGCAGGCCACTATGTAAACAGGAAGTGCCACTGTCCAGCAAACAAAGATATGTTCTCTATAGACAGAAATATAGCACAGGATCCTCTGGGACACCTACAAACATATTTGCAGCCATAAACACTTACGGTCTTGTAAGCCGTTAGGAAATCCCAGACCTTCTGAAGGAAAAAGATTGTGTTATTGAGCAATTTTGCAAAAAAAAAAAGCTTGTCTCCCCATTTAGAACAGTCTGGCTTCATGAAAACAACTATAACTATAAGAGTGAAGACCTTTTCAGAGATTATTAATAGAAATAAACCCATATAATAATAATAATAATAATAATTTATGTTGCTGATTTTTAAACAAAGAGAAATGTGTAAAACAACTAAGAGTAATTCTTTAATTATAATAATAATAATAATTATAATTATAATAATTCATGTTCCTGCATTTTAATTATAAAAACCTAATAATAAGAATAAGAATAATTTAAGTTGCTAAAATTTTAAACTAAAAGTAATGTGTGAAAAAACGTATAGTAATTTTTAATAAAAATAAACCCATTTAAAAATAATAATATACTAATACTAATAATAATAATGTTGCTGCTTTTTTAAACTAAGACTAATGTGTAAAACAACTAAGAGTAATTCTTTATTTAGAATATCAATAATAATAATCATGATGATTTATGTTGCTGCATTTTTATTATAAAAAAATTATTCATAATAACAATTATTTAAGTTGGTGAAATTTTAAACTAAAAGTAATGTGTGAAACACCTAATAGTAATTTTTTAATAAAAATAAACCCATATAAAAATAATAATAATCATACAAATACTACTAATAATAATGTTGCTGATTTTTTTTAACTAAGACTAATGTGTAAAAGAGTCTTTATTTAGAATATTATTAATACTATTACTACTACTAATAATAATAATTTATGTTGCTGCATTTTTATTATAAAAAAGTAATAATAATAACAATAATTTAAGTTGGTGAAATGTTAAACTAAAAGTAATGTGTGAAACAACTAACAGTAATTCTTTTTTCAATAAAAATAAACCGTAATAATAACAATAATAATTTAAGTTTCTAGTCATTCTTTTTTATAAAAATAATCCCCAAAATAAATCAATAAAAACCAATAATAATAATAATAATAATAATAATAATAATAATAATAATAATAACAGCAACAACTATTTATGCTGCGGTTAATTTGTTCATTCTTTTTTATAAAAATAATCCCAAAAATAAATAAACAAAAACCAATAATAATAATAACAACAACAACAACAATTTATGCTGCGGTTAATTTGTTCATTCTTTTATATAAAAATAATCCCAAAAATAAATAAATAAAAACCAATAATAATAATAATAACAGCAACAACAATTTATGCTGCGGTTAATTTGTTTTAAAGAAGTTACATTGAATTGCAATAATTTACTACAATGAGTTTGTCACTAGAGGGCAGCACTAACCCTTTCAGCCACGAATGCATTCAGATACTTCAGCTCCAAAGCAAGGGCTGAACCACACACAGTTCATCCTAAATAAAGTGCTGTTAGAATGACTGTGTCTCAGATCATAATATGCTGAAAATGCACAGTTATGTTCAGAATGTAAAACTGACGTACTGAACAATGTCCAGTATGTACTGCATCCTGCCTACTGTTTTTGCATATTAGTAGGCATTTTTCCGCCATAGATGATTAGTCACATGATCTCATGATGTTGCACATAAGTGGCGTCCGGTTATCATCTTGTAAATGAATCGAGGTATTTTATATTTTGAAGCAAATGTTGTTTTAAAAATGTAACTTTTGGCAATCTGATTAAATAGTGAGTCAAAAAAAAGATGCTCACGACTAACATTGCTTTCAGTTTCTTTGTCACGCTGGAGTAATGTGCATTGCATTGTGGTGAAGAAGTCCCTAGTTCAGAGTTCCCCGTTACTGTACAACTGTCATGTTGGCAACTGTAATAAATCGTATGAGTATTTCAAGCATACAGTGCATTCCAGTCGTTCTATAAAGAATAGACTTACAAAAAAGCCTTTCATGCACAAACAGCTCCTGTGAGACAAAACACATCCTGGCACTTGAATGCAGCCCAATGGAGGATTCAGCTTTTAAGGCCGATCAGCAAGAGCACTTTGTGTCTCATAGGAAACAGTTAACAGCAACAGCATGTCTAAGATATAGAAGCGTGAACTCACAGGGCAAGGCTTCCAGTTCTTTAGTGTCCTCGTCCTTCTCGTTGTCTCTGCTTTCCTCCTCACTGTCCTTCTTGAAGTCTGTGGGAGACTGCAGCTCCTGCTCCTCCGTGTGAGTGTTCTGCTCGTCCACCACTACAGCACAGACACAAACATGCACTTCTTCACGTGGAACATAGAAGTAGGCAGGGCTGGGTAATATTTTATTTATATAGTAATTTTCATGTTTTTGATGGAGGTATAAAATGACACAAGATTGTGAGCATTACAATTTTTCAATGTGCTTTTTGTTGAAGTTTCCCAAAGAGCGTGTCATCAGACTAGTTTCGCAATCTTTCCTTGTCTTGAGAACTGCTTCAGCTCTGAAGGTGACTGATATCAAGAATTACTCATATCATTTCACACTGACTTTAAACCTGAGTTGCATACAGCTAGCATTGCTCAATTCAGTTTACTTATGTGAATCACTTTTTTGTTGCAATGAATCAATTCAAAACTCTTGGATATCCCAAAGTGACATTCCTTATTATTATTATTATTATTTTGTCAAATATGTACTAAAGTAAATATAGCTTGTTTATTACCCTATATTTTTATATTTAATAAAAAAAAAAATTAACACATGGTCCAATAACACTTGTGCTATAAAATTAACTGAAAAATGTGCCTAACAAAGCATATTTCTAACATTAAAATGTGCTGTATCTGAAACATTTAAATTAAAGAGAAAATATTTAATTATTGTTTTTTTATATATATTTTAAATGTATTTATTTAATTATATTTATAATAACATTTTTGTTTTACTAAATATATGTACACAAAATATATATTGTATTATATATATATTTATATATATATATATATATATATA
>NW_015637544.1:474631-476564 GCF_001515625.1 Sinocyclocheilus rhinocerous | reverse complement strand
TATATATATATATATATACACACAGTATATATATATATATATAATATTTATTATATTATAATACATTTATTATATATGTATTATATTTATTTTAATTATATCATATTTAGATAATATTTCATATTTAAATAAACAAAACGTTATTATATTATTTTTTATTATATAATACTTAGGTAATATTTAACCATATTTTAACATTAAAATGTGCTGCATCTGGAACATTTTACAATCTTCTTCTAAAGAGAAAATGTTTAATTATTACTCTTTTAAATATTTTGTATTTAAAGTACATTTTTTTTGTTTTATTACATTTATATGTACACAAAATTATTATATTACATTTAGATCATATTTAATATTTAAATATTAAACAAAATTTTTTGCAATTTTTTATATCATATTTAGAAAATATTTTGTATTTAAATAAACAAAAACGTTATTATATTTATTTTTACTATATAAAATGTAGGTTATATTTAACAAACATGTTTTACATTACAATGTGCTGCATCTTTTAAAGAGTTAATATTTTTTTCCACATTTTTGTGTTATTACATATATATGTACACACAATTACTATATTAAATTTAGACTATATTTAATATTTAACTATACATCAAAAATGTTATTGTTTTTTATTATATCATATTTAAACATATTGCCCAGGCCTAGAAACAGAGAATTACAGAGTATTACTAAAACCTACTGACTTATTGACACATGTGTTGATCCTTCATTTAAAAAGATAGAAATCCCTGAAGATCAAGAGGAGACAATCAGGTCTCATGTGGCTAATCCATTTCAATATAATCGATTGAAGTCCTCTGATTAGTCCTTTAAGAGACGCTTATATCCAGAGCCGCATTCTGTAAGCAACAGATCAGTGATTTTTTTTTCTATTCAAAAGACATGCTGCACAATCGTACTTCTCTCCGCCTGCTCGATGATCTGTCTGAGCGCTTTCTTCAGGCTGTTGGCTCTGAGCACGAGCTGCTCGCGGGGTCTGAAGAGCTTATGGGCAGAGCCTTTCTCAGTCTCATTCTCCTTCAGCTCCGTTAAAGACTCTTCACTCAGATCCTCCTCTTCCTCCAGCTCCTCCTCCTCCACCTCCTCCTCCACGATGGGTGGCGTGGTGAGGGCTGAGGGCGTCATGGCCTGCGCCTCCAAATTGAGCGTCTGCAGGAGGGAGTCCAGCTTCTCGTTCAGAATCGCACTCTGCAGACGGAGAACAAAGGAGAGGGTGTTGTGTTGATAAACAGGTTTATACTGTATTTCTGCACATGTTGAGTAATGACTGAAAGAGCCGTCACGAGGTGAGGCATCACAGACTCACTTTGAGGGCAAGTACATCAGCTTCCTCCGTACTCTCACTGCTTCTCTCATAACACTTCCCAACTTTGGCCACAAATTCCTTCACCGTCTCACACAACACCCTGGAGGAGACCAGAGGAAATGCTTGATTGCGTATAATCACTCTACAAATAATAGCAACAGTTTCCTATTTATTTAGACTAAAAATAATGGCTCACAGTCATGAAGCGGACTACAATGGGTGTGCCAAATGTTTTCTTTTGAGTACAGTGAGGGAAACACAGCTGAAAGATGTGTTGTCTTTGTTGTGTTCCAGTGGCGCCTAGTCTTAGATTAAGTGTAGCATGTCACACTGTGACATGTCAACAGCTCTTTTATTGGTGTTGATGTGTTGCTGGTACCTGGCTGTCCTCTGCCTCCTCAGGTGTGGCGGGGCAGCTGTGTTTGGGAGGTATTTTAATCTCATACGTCATTATACTCCACCTGTAAACAGCAGCTGTAGATGTAGCCAACGACACGGATATTATAAGCTCGACATATGTGACCCTCGACCACAAAACCAGTAATAAGGGTCAAGTTTTGGAAATTGAGATGTATACATCATCTGAAAGCTGAATAAAGC
>NW_015637544.1:461359-474621 GCF_001515625.1 Sinocyclocheilus rhinocerous | reverse complement strand
GAGTCCCCAACAACAGGTGGACATGCATGCAAGGTCAAAAAACACATTCATTGTCTTATAATACGCATTTATTTTTACCTTACTTGCTCAACGACTCCCAAACGATTCGTTTAACGATTCATTTTTCCAAAACCCTCCTTTACGTGACGCTAATCTGCGGTGATTGGTCCGATTGGTCTATTTTCATTTCATCTTGCCTGTAATGCCTGATAAAGCAGCGTTTGTGAGCGCAGTGCTGCTTTGTGTGCAGCGTTACCGGGGAAACCGCTATTTCTACCGCTCCAAAAGTGGCACCTAGTGGCAAAGAATGAATTTGCATTTTCATTCAGACCAACTCGAAAAGACCAACAAGTGGGCGGGCAATATGCTAATACTTCATGTTGACGTCAACATGAAATGGCTTGGGATTCGTAGACGACTCGTTTCAATGATTCAGAGTCGACTCTTTCTTTTGAGAGACAATAACTTTATACACGGTGCACTTTCAGATTTAAAACTTTGCAGGATGTTTTCATTCACTTAGAGCTGTGTTACACAATGCATGAAAGGTAATTTAAAAAAATTCATAATAGGGGCACTTTAAAGTTGTCCAAATGAATCCTTAGCAATGCATATTACTAATCACTAAAACTAATCAAAAAAGTTTTGATATATTTATGGTAGGACATTTACAAAATATCTTCAATGGAACATGATCTTTACTTAATATCCTAATGATTTTTGGCATAAAAGAAAAATCAATAATTTTGACCGATACGATGTATTGTTGGCTATTGCTACAAATATACCTGTGCTACTTCTGACTGGTTTGTGGTCCAGGGTCACATATTTGTGGTCATGCTAGTGTGTGCTCTGTACCTGTCCAGCATCTTGGTGCTGGCTCGCTCCAGCTTCTCCAG
The DNA here is from genome assembly GCF_001515625.1 of Sinocyclocheilus rhinocerous. Taxonomy (NCBI): domain Eukaryota; kingdom Metazoa; phylum Chordata; class Actinopteri; order Cypriniformes; family Cyprinidae; genus Sinocyclocheilus; species Sinocyclocheilus rhinocerous. The sequence goes on along the minus strand of NW_015637544.1, from coordinate 473,722 downwards.
TATCTGAGGGAGTTGAGTGTCATCGTCACACGACGGCCCCCAGCCGAGCACCCGCGCCAGGTCATTCCCGGTGCCCAGCGGCAGAACGCCCAGCTGGCACTGTCAACGAGAGACAGTTCAGATCACCGCGCCAGTTCATTAAGAAATCCTCATAAACATCTGCTCTGATACTCTCGTGCCAAGTCCTAACCATACAGCGACAAGTTTACTTTCAATCGTCAGGACATGGTGCAGTACTTTTCAATTACCTGTTTGTGAAGATTTAGTTTATCGATTTCAGACAGGACCCAACCGACGCTTCCATCTCCACCGCACACCAGGATTCGGAAGTTATCGAACTTTTGGAACAAGCGAAGACTTGAAAAGAGAAAAGAACTATTTAACAGACACAAACTCATAAACGCTTCTCAAAAGGTGTCACAAAGTTAAAGGGATCAAGTGAGATTAGGTTTGGGTGGTTGATGTGGTGTGACATGCTAAACTACTTTAAACAGCATTTTTCTAATTCTTATTTGTATTCTTTTTTATGGAAAAATGTATTTGTCCCAGTGTAGGATCATTAAAATGAGCCAAAAATGTGATTAGAACTGGAGAAAATTGTTTAAAAAAATGATTATGGGACTTGAAAAATACACTTTAGATTATACTTTCATATAACTTTAGTATGTTGATGTATAAAAAGTCCTATCTTATGTCAACTACCTATTTTGTAAACAAGTAAAAAAAAAAACACTTATTTGCTTCTAAGACGATAGTCAGTAGTTCACTTCCTATGACCTTTTACATCCTGGTCTTACCCTAAATGAGGTCCACCGTTGACCAGGTCAAAGACCTGAGCGGGATTGAGCAGCTGTTTGAAGCGACGCAGGAATTTTACCCCTTGGTTGTCTCCGCTTTTTGAGTTGACAAACACGAGGAGTGGACTAGCGCATGAGGGGGGACAGGTGGCCTTCCAGAAACCTGACGCAGGGAAAGAGCAAAAAAAGATTAGAGACTTTTTATCTCTAATAGCTTCTTCAACAGGTAGATACCTTATTTTGGCCAAATACTAAGGCAACACCATCCTTCCCAAAAGAAGATAATCCCAGAACGCACTGAAGTGAACGAGGATGGTGGATGAAGTGAGTGAAGTAAACATAATCTATTCTTTACTGGAAAATATCCATAAATTAGTTCTGTCTAGTTAAACATTTATTATTTTACTCAATATTTCTGGATGTGTGTTTTGTATGTGAGTCTCACATTGTTATCTTAGCAACAAGCTAATGTTAAATGCCAAACTGTCACTGATTCATTTGTAAAAACTGACTTACTGTAAAATTGATTTCTAGTGACACACTACAATTCATGGCAATCGAAATAGTAACTGAAAATATTCAGCTGAAAAAAAATACTAAAAATGACCAAAACACAAAGTTTTATTATCGCTTCTCCAATGAAATGTTTTGATTGTGTAAAATTTGTTAGGATAGACGACTCATTGCTGAAGAACTTTATTACAACTAGTTTAATTTCTCACCTGAAAACAATTACCCAGTTAAGCAAATTTAATTACCAACACTTTATTTTCAACTTTCGTTTTCAGCTAAATTTATATATATATTTTTTTTTTCAGCTAAACTTTGATTTTGGTTTCAGTGTTTATAAATGTTGGTGCATTACTATTGATTTCACGTACTGAAAAATTTGAGTACGTTTATTACTATTGCAGTTTAGTAATAAATAGTTATAATTAGTAATAAATAGTAAGTTTATTACTACTACTATTATCAGTTTAGCTTAACATAGTAATAATTGTGAGAGAGCTTATATCAGTTTGTGTGTTCCCTGCGATCGCTGGTAACACCACGCTTACTAATTAAACTTCAAGAACTAAATGTCAGAACGTGCATGCTAAAAAAGATAATGCTGAGATTTTTGTTGACCGCATGTTGCTTAGGAACAGTTTTCTTCATGCCTGGACAAGGATGAATCACCGAGAAAGGAGTGGAAAGGGTTTTGTGCTGCAGCATAAGGAAAAGCAAACCATCATCCTAGTATATTTTTGCTGGAAATTATGTGTACTCTAGTGTGTAAATAATCCGGCACTATGACTTCTTTGTCATTAGAGCCGGGCTGAGTGAGGAGCTGTCATACATGCTTGCACTGGAGGCAATCACGTGCATGCATGCAGCATGTGCAGTAAACAGTCTGAACATGCCAGTCGCTGCGAGCAAGAACCCGCTGTGTTTATGAGATTCACCATATGCACCATTTAGATTTTCACATTCCTGTCTCTCCGCTGCGGACGTATGGGAGGAATTGTTTGCATATGGACACACTGCATTCATTCTGGGTACCTGCATGCATCTGTGCATACTGCATTATGTTTGCGTACATGGCTTTAAGCATGCATGAGTGTTAGTAAAGCTGACAGCTGCCCTCAAGCTCAGGTTTGCATGTTCTCCGTGTGGCTGCGAGCGGATACTGGCGCGTGGGTGGATGTCTGTCAGTAGACCCCTTTAGGTCTAACAGAACCCCACCTCCTCTTTCCCTCGCTCTCTCGCTATCTCTCTCGGAGGCAGGCTGAGGCAAATTGAGTCATGAAGCCTGAGCACGTGCCAAAGGCAGCCCTGAGCGAATTAAGACGCAGCTCTCCTCGCCATCTAGCACTGAGGCTGGAGATTCCTTACACGTGAGGGACTCTCCTACTTTCCCATCACATTCTCATGCTTTCTGTATCCCTCGCTGCTTCTTTAGCAGCTTAACAGGGTGCAATCCGTCCGTTCCTCCTCCGTCCTTTTTGTCTGTTTTAAACAGCCAATTAACAGGAACCAGAAAGCGATCCAAAAATATATCAGGCGAAACTTCACAGCTATTGATTTTCATAAAATTTCTGTCTGCCCCCAACTAATCTCTATATCCGATATGTGCTCCGCCAATTAAAGTCGCAGGACCTTTGAGGTTCTGATCAATAGTGGATGTCCTCATCTCTCACAAGGTTTGACTTCACACACGGCCAGATGAAAAGCCTGAAACCACCACTGTCGTGTCTGAAACCAAGCTGCTAATTACTTAAAACCCGTTGACACCAAGAACGATAACTATAGCGATAACTATATTATCATCCACACCAACACACGATAACATATGTTAATTATAAACAGCGCGCTGCAGTTTTGTCATTTACCACTTTAAATGCTCAAGCTCTTTAAAGTTGGATGGATTCTAATTGGCTGTCAATGGTTTTATTGTTCATCAGCTGAAAACAAAAAACATTCTGAAAGTGATTCCTGCGATATTGTTCCTCTATCGCTTTAGTTGTGATGTGGACATCACTATAGAATTTGAGTGAATATTAAAACTTGATCTTATAGGAATCATTATAGTTATCATCCTTGGCATAAATGGCACTTTTACATAAAGCTAATGAAACGTAACTGGTTTCAGACCGGATTCTAAATGTGTGGCCACATTAGTGCTATTCCAGGGAAATTTCATATAGGCCTACAAAAAGTCCATTATTTATTCTCAATACTGTAATGATGTATAAAGCACAACTCACACAGAAGCCACTTTTAAACCAAGCAGCTTTCTGTTGATCAGCACAGCGAATTTTAACTTGAACATGAGCGAAATCTGTGTATGGACATTTTCGGCGTCATGCAAAACTCCTGAACATGCGCATTCCTATTAAAATTACTATATTTCGACTGTGAAATTTTGCCAAGCAACGATAAATGTAACTTTACCTTAAAGGAACACTCCACTATATTTGAAAATAGGCTCATTTTCCAACTCTCCTAGAGTTAATGAATGGATTCGAAAACGGTAAAACTCAACTGTTTAACTCTAGGGGAGTTGGAAAATGAGCCTATTTTCAAAAATAGTGGAGTGTTCCTTTAAGGCAAGTATATGCAAAGCATTGTGATGTTATGTATATTTAAACTGACAGTAATTTGTAGCAAAAAAGCAATCAGAAGTCATTAATTTTCAATGTTTTCTGCTGTCTGATTAGGTTAGATGCTGCAGTCAACTTGGAACCTCTTAGCAAACTTCAGTCAATGAATCACTGTTAGAGTGAAACTAAAATCAATCGTTTTGAATGCTACAAGTGAATTTAGGAATCACAACATTATAATGTACAGCATGAAAAATGAATATTCATTTTGAGATTTGCAAAACATTTTAACAGTGTAACAATATTAATTATAAATAATGTTTAAAATGAATATTTAATGTAATGTTTTAAAGATTAACTAAGTGGAATAGATGATGACAACGGCAAAAAAATTAAAACAGGACAAATGAGCATGAACTATTAAATATACAATATTTTCCCGTATAAGTGAATTCAAATATGGTAACGTATGGCTGCACAAAATCTAATTGCAGTTTTTTTTCTGATAAAAGTTGTGATTGCAACTTGTTGTGATTTTAAAAAAGCCCCAGATGTGCTATGCTTGATTGTAAGGCTGCACAAGTTGGCCAAAATGTTGTGATTATATTATTATTATTATTAATATTTATTTATCTATATTATTATTATTTAAAAAACACACTGGATCACAAGTTTGCGTGTAAAAGAACACACACAGCACTTTTTTAAATTAAATCGCAATCATGTCATGATTTCGGTTTTATTTTGATTAATCATGCATCCTTATGTTACAATATTCTGAGCACCCTAAATTTACATTTTTTTAAGCACATTTTTTTTTCAGCTTTCGGACAAAGCCACTGAGCTATTTTTACACCTATTGTTAAGAATGAAGCAGCTCTAAATAGCATTCATACAGCTGTCAATAAAAGGCAATGTGCAATTTCCTGGAAATCAGTGGCATATGCTCTACCACAGGCTGACTGAGCAAACAAGCAAGGTATGAATCCTCAGCAGCAGGTTAATAATGCAGAAAGGGATGGAGAAAGAGAGAGCCGGCTATGGAAGAGCGCTTTTGTTTGCTCTCGTCTTGAATTTTCCAAGCACATGGTCCACCAGAGGCTGTTGTGTTTACATGCGTCAGGACAAGATGCTCTAAGGGAAAGTGACTTTCCACACCGCCCTGACATATACAGGAGAGATGGGAAAGAAAAATAAAGGAACATGGGCACAGAGTGCCTCTCAGAAGGGGAGAAAACACATTCTATATGCATGATCAAATCAGAAGAGGTCAGAGGTATAATGAAAGAGATATTGCTCTTCATGCAACCTGGGATTAGCAAAGCTAATGAGCTCCATCTATAGCAGTCCTCCACCTGAGTTCCTCCCACCACTTCACATGCACACACACGCCAATACATAATCATACATTATATTCAGAGTGGGATCATGCATAAGCACGCAATCAGCCTTGACCTTTTGAAATGAAAGGGTTTCATGTACTATGGAAACACATTGAAACTTTCATAACTGAAAAGTTCTCCCAAGACCAAAAAAAAAAGAAAAGAAAAAATTAATTAATTAATTAAAAATAAATAAATCTAAAATAAACAGTAAAAAAAAAAAAGGTTAGTGGACGCTCAGAACAACCTGTTTTATAGCTTTTTTTTATTCATTCATTCATTCTTTCTTTCTTTTTTTACTAAGAGATATATATATATACAGTATATATAATAATAATTTCATTAAAAAAATTAAAGGATGAATAAACAGTATGATATCTGGGATATTCTCACCCAAATACAGCACATTTATTTTATAAATAATATCATTTAAATTATTAATTAAATTAATATTTTGGCAAAGACACATGTAAAAAGGGCCCCCCCCCCCAATAAATAATAAAATAAAAATAAATAAAAATAAAATAAACAAAAAAAAAAAAAAAGGTTAGTGGACGCTCAGAACAACCTGTTTTATAGCTTTTTTTTATTCATTCATTCATTCTTTCTTTCTTTTTTACTAAGAGATATATATATATATATACAGTATATATAATAATAATTTCATTAAAAAAATTAAAGGATGAATAAACAGTATGATATCTGGGATATTCTCACCCAAATACAGCACATTTATTTTATAAATAATATCATTTAAATTATTAATTAAATTAATATTTTGGCAAAGACACATGTAGTAGTAGTAGTAATAATAATAATGATAATAATAATAATAATAATAATATTTTGTAATTTATAAACATCTTTCCCGAGCTCAAGGTTGCTTAAAAAATACTAATACTAATACTAATACTAATACTAATAATAATAATGATAATTAAAATTAAATAAATAAATAAATAATAATTAAAAATAAAACTGAATAAATACAAGTCATTTTAATTATTTACACTCAAATACAGCATATTTATTGTTTAAATAATATCATTATTAAAGTAATAAATTTAATTATTATTTAGCACATATTAACACATTCATAATTTATTTTATATAATAATAATAATATATTCATTTTAAAAATAAAAATAAATAAATAATATGACCATTTTAATTATTCTTATTTAAACGCAGCATATTTATTGTAAAAGATAATATTATTAATATTAATAAATTAAATTAATATTCATCCATATTTATGTGTAGAACTCATAAATATTTACGTGTAGACTAGAATAATCCCTCTCAAAATCACTCCTGTAAAAAGAAAAGTCTTACCGTCTGAGTCGATGCTGTTGAGTGCGGTAGGGGGGATGATGGACACTTTGCACTGGCCGAGGGGACATTTGCGGGGGTAGAGATCCATGCATGCCGTGTGCACCTGTCCAAGCACAGACGGCTTTTAGAGTTCACAGGCTCTCTGAACTGAAGTAGTCATAAGGGATTCTGGGATATGCAGTTCTTACCATGGCCTTGCACCATAAACAGCGCCAGTCCTGCAAGCGCAGCACGCTGCCACAGGTTTTGTCGCAAACGGCACACTTAGCACTGACAGGCAGGTTGCCTTCCAGCCATTGGTGTGGCATCGCAATCTACAGGAATAGAATGTAATAAAAATGTACACCATCAGTTCTGCTATTCAGTCAAAGGTTATGCATTAGCTCACTGAACCACGGGCTTTATGAGACTCACCCCATCCTCGTCCTCAATGATGTCCTTGCCGATAGAGGCCAACGTTGTCCATTTGCAGTTGTTGGTGGCCCTGACTGCGCATCTTTTGTGGGCCTTGAATTTACACACTGGAAGAGAGTAATGTGAAAACTGCTTATGAGTCTGGCCAGCAGTAACCTTGAGCTGCCTCTAAAACAATCAAGTATTTTCATTTCTGCAGAAGAAATATGAGGTGATAAAAGATGTCTGGAAAATGCTTCCTAAATCAAGCTAAAATTAAACTGCACAATATACAGTGATCAACTGAGGGGAACATTGAAGACTAACTCCTTTCTTTAATCAAAGAACAGGGGCCACATGGAGTAGACAAGCACTGTACAAAAAAATAATCATTATCTGTCATTCTGATGGATTGGCTTTCTGTCAGGCTCTATTATAATTCTTTGTTATTTTCATTTTCCTAAAAAAATCCTAAAAGTCTAACCAAGGCTGCATGCATAAATAAAAAAATACATTAAAATTGTGAAATATTAGTACAATTTAAAATAATTGTTGTCTATTGCAATGTATTTTATAATGTAATTTATCCCTGTGATGCAAAACTGAATTTTCAGCATCATTACTCCAGTCTTTTGTGTCACATGATTCTTCAGAAATCATGCTAATATTCTGATTTGATGCTCAAGACACATTTTTATTATTATCAATGTTGAAAACAGTTGTGCTGCTCAATATTTTAGTAGAAACTTTTTGAAGCTTAGAATTTTTTTTTTCAGTATTCTTGATGGCTAGAAAGTTCCAGCATTTATTTTACATAGATAAATGTCTGTCAGTTACTGTCACTTTTGATCAGTTTAATGTGTCCTTGCTGAAAAAAAATCTTACTGACCCCAAACTTTTTTGGATATTTATATTCATACAAATACAGAGTTCTGGCTTGAAACTCTAGATGGCGCAGTCCGATAGGTCTAACTCAATCTGACCTAATGACATCATTATCACATGGCACAGCTGATTGGTTCTCTCCTGTATTGGTAGCCAATGAGCTCGCTGCTCAACATTCAAATATATGACTAGAGCTTGCCGTAGCAGTTGCAGCTTGCTTCAGAAACCCTCCACCTTCCCCAGCTCCACCTGTATAGATCTGCTACGATGTATTCATGTATGAAGGGGGTTATTCCATGTATGTTATATTTGCAGCAGCAATATTTCTTACATGCTCACAGCAGCATATTGTGGATGTTTTGGCAGTAGCTAGTCTCGGTACTTGCTCTGCCGCAGCAGAAGCGTAGCAGATCTATTCCGCCAAGACCAAATACATTAACATTGTCATGTACATTACAATGCCAATCCATCCGAGAGTTGTCATGACAGAATTCCATTTGTATATGTAGATTGTGCCTTGATATTCCCAATATTAACATTTTCAATAAGTACATTTCTTTAATGACACTAAGTAAGCCAGTTACATTTATTGCGCAACACTGGCAATAACATATGCATTACTATTTTCAAAGTTTGAAAAAAAAATCTACAAATCTACATTTCTAATCTCTATTAGCATCCATTACTCTACGAGTCTTTCTAAAGTAGGGAAACAATAGACTGGTTGTCTTATTTTTCTATCCGTCATGACAAAGCATTTTGAATTATGTATTGATTTCTTCTAAATTCTGGAAACTTTCAGCTCACTCGACCTCTAAACCACACAGGCGCTGTTTTTGTCCTCACCAGTGGTGTGGGTGAGGTCCAATAAGCTAATGGCCGATAGTTCTTTGTTGATTTCCTCTATTAAATTGCATTGCAGGTCTAATCAAGTTAGCAATGTTCATCTGGTCGTTTCCAGAAGGAGAATTAAGTGGCTGATTGATTGGCTGGCTGGCTTCCTACTCCATAATGTACGCTTCAGCACATTATCGTGGCCACCTCCATTCCTACGAACTTAAAATGCATACTCAGCTGTTTCCCGACAGAGATGCCACAATCAGTGCAGATGTCTCTACAAGAGAACCACTAAACATCCTGTACGTTCAGGGTCCGAGCTGTTCTGTACACACAGGGCTGACTGGCGCCCACAGTCCAAGAATCAGACCCTGAAAAGGCATCAAATCCAGTTAAATCAGCCCATCTCAGTGTCTGAGCGCATTACGCCTCCATATGCTGCCGGGGTTTCTAATGTCCTGTAGGATTACACAGATTTGTGGTGACACGGCTAATCACGCCAGCGCAGAAGCGCATTTAGCCCAGCCAAGCCCTGCCAGCCGGGACGCCACACAGTCACCACAGAAAGTGTTTCCTTCCTAGCGTTTTCCAGCACCAGAATGGATACTGCATGGGCTGAACGGGGCTGTTTACAGGAAAGGAAGCCCAGCGCTTATGGTATGTCCGACGCTGAGAACTTCTACTTTCTGCAATGCCGTTCCTCAATAATAAATGAGGAGACTCATCTATTGAGACGAGACGAGAGAGTGCGCATCCTCTTCAGAGAATCATAATGCCAATCAGAGAGCGCTTCATCTCGCTTGAGCTCCGCTCTCATCTTGTAATCAGAGCTGGTCTACGCTCAGACCATTTCACATGGCTCTGAAAACAAATCTCCAATAAATCACTCTAATGTCATTTTCAGGGCTGTTAGCAAACCATTTACAGACAATTCAGTAATGCCAAGTAAACGTAAGACTGTTTACGATGCGCTGCTAATGGACAGGATGTCTCTGTCAAATTAGAGAGTGAGAAATATCGAGTTTGCCTCTTTTGTTGGGGCCCATGTCTCACATCAATCCTTATTGATTGGCTGTTGCAGGAAATCGAAGTGAAATATAAGCAGCAATGATCGTTCTAAACTTCAAGTCTCTCAACTTGGTGAATCCTGCTGAAAAACCAGTGTAGGCCTGAATGAATTCCTATGCTGGACCAAACTGCTAAGAACTGGCTGGCGAAGCTGGTTAAGCTAGTCAAGAAGATTTGTTGGGACACCAGCGCATCAAACGTATGCTGCTGACCAGCTGACCACTTAAGTCTGGCCTTTGTGATCCTGTTTCAAAGTTAATTCCCAGTGCCTTGTTTGGCCAACATGATTATGTGTAAGACCGGACAAGAGTCTGAGCCCACAATCATATTTTCAAGGTCTTGGTCAACCCTGTTCAGGTCTCGGTCTTGACTCGTATTCAACTCTGTTTAGGTCTTAGTTTTGACTCAGACTCAACCCTCTTTGGGTTTCAGTTTTGATTCCGACTCAACCCTGTTCAGGTCTTGGTCTTGACTCGTATTCAACTCTGTTTAGGTCTCGTTTTGACTCAGACTCAACCCCCTTTAGGTCGCAGTCTTGATTACGACTCAACCCTGTTCAGGTCTTGGTCTTGACTCGTATTCAACTCTGTTTAGGTCTCGGTTTTGACTCAGACTCGACCCTCTTTAGGTTTCAGTCTTGATTCCGACTCAACCCTGAACCTTAAGTATCGGTCTTTACTCAGACTCAACCATTCTCCAGTCTTAGTCTTGACTCAGACTCAACCCTCTTCGTGTCTTGGTCTTAATCCAGACTCAAACTACTTGGGTCTCGATCTGGACTCAGACTCGAATGAGCTGGTCTCGACTAAAAAATCAAGCTTGTGTTGATTTTACAAGAATATGAACTAATTACCAATTAACTCCACTTTGGAAGTCAATAAGCTGATATGATTAAGAAATAATGATGCATACTTGCTACTATATATTGAGAAAAGCTTCATCTGTGTCTATAGCTGCTTTCAAATCATGTTGGAATGATAACATTTTTCATTGTGGATGTTGATTGTACAATTTACAATTTAATTCAGACGCATATAGTATTGTGTACTACTATTAATGAAAATTGATGAAGCATGTCAGAAAATACAACCTATTTAGCCAGTTAATGAAGCAAATACATTGTAACAGTGCAAGAAAGATGAAAACATAAAGCAAGAACTACAGACCTAAAATATTTTAATTTTGTTGCATTACTGCTAAAAAGCTTCCTGTATTTGCCAATAAGCCAAAAAGACAGGAAGAAATATGAAAGTGCTTAGCTCAAGCATTTTTTTCTGACCAGATTCATTTAAATGCACATTTATGTCAGAACTTATCAAAAGGACTTAAAAGATTAAATTAGATTAGATTAGATTAGATTAAAAGCAGAATATTTTCAAAGTCTAACACAGCCTTATTGATTTTTTAAAACAGTTACTATTTAATAAAAATATTAAGGAAGCATTTAAACATTATTTTATTCATCAGATGCATTAAGGGCCATCCACAGAACAAACAGTCCAGAGTCAACTGTTACTGTAGCTGTAATTAAGCACAGCTAGAATGCTACAATCAGCATCCAGGACTGCAATTATCAGTTTTGTAAATAATCTTTCTCGTTCACTCAGTAGTCCACTCTAATGCCATTGTCTGCGAACAGCCGAAACAAAAGCAATTTCCATGTGAACACAAGCGGATCTCGGGTTTGAAGATGGTAATGAGAGGTTTGTTGAAAGAAATGAGATCATCTTTCCACAGTAACACATACAGTAATTAATACTCAGGAGTGAGTCTGCTTGTGGGAAACGCAAACGCCGTGACAACAGCACTGGAAAGTGCTCCTTAATTATTTCTCTCTAGAACACTGCGACCACATGCAGAACCACACAAATCCACTTTTGCCTAATGCAACGTGACCCCAGGAAACTGTCGTACTAAATGGCGTCTTGATGTTTTGGTGGAAAATCAACATTAGGAAACATTAGGATGGCGGTGATGACGAGGCTTGTATTATTCACAAAGCAGTGTGAGTTTCACTTGAATTTCTCATTAAAACTGAGGCGTGAGTGAGAGGCTTACTATTTTTACTTCCTGCTATGTGAGAGCCAATGACAGTCAGCCGAGTTTAATGAGCACCATCTGCATATCTCTGAAAGTAATTAGCACTCTCTTTCCACATGATGTCACACCATTAGCATGCATAATGCATGATCCTGGATGTGGTATTTTTAGTGAGAGTGTTTTAACCTGCCAGCATGTACTTTGAGGTGATTCTACACATAACTCAAAAATAGCCACAAACTTCAACATCAAGATTTTATATGAAAACAAACAAACAAACAAAAAAAGCTGTAAAATACACAAAATGTTCATGAATGTACATGGGAAAGTATATATTTTAGGTGCTGTGATTGGTCACCATTTCTGTCAGTATTTTAAAAAACTTTTATTTTATTTTATTTTACAGATTAACCTTTTATTCATAAGAATGTTCATATTGTGTATTAATAATTGACTCATGATATTCCAAAAGTTGTCTTTCTAATCTTGTATCAAATTATATTGTATTATCAAATTTTAAGCCAGTCATCTAAATCATACAGT
>NW_015637544.1:457469-461291 GCF_001515625.1 Sinocyclocheilus rhinocerous | reverse complement strand
GATGCGATGCATCGGTTTAAAAAGTGTGCATCGGCTACAAGTTGGAATTTATATCGCGATTCGCGATGCATCGTTTCTAATATATTTGCATCGGCAAAAAACGATTTATTTATATATATTTACTAGTGGATGCGCTATACTTTTATTATTTAGAAAGTGACCAATAATCTGTGACCAATATTTTATATGTAGATTGATTTCTCCTCTCTAAAATGTTTCTCAAGCGCATTCTTTCATCATCGCTGCTTTGTGAATATGATCACAACATACATCACGGAGACCTGAGGAAAAACTGGGATTACATTCACGATTATTTAGATATAATTATTAGTAGATGCGCTACACTTTTATTATTTATTATTTTGTGACCAATATTTTATATGTAGATTGATTTCTCCTCTCTAAAATGTTTCTCAAGCGCATTCTTTCATCATCGCTGCTTTGTGAATATGACGAATCACAACATCACGGAGACCTGAGGAAAAACTGGGATTAAAGTCCAAAACCTGACTTGAAATAATCTAACAAGTCAATCAGGGCTAAAGCGGTACCATACACAACAAATTAAGTTCACACAATCTCACTCATTTGTGCATTTGTGCACGCCTTAATGTCGATCATGGATCAAATCGTTCCACCATGGCTAACAGCGAATATATCTGTGCTGTTTAATGCATCTGAGACGTTGTGTTTTCCTCAGTGCATAACGGACATGTCACAGTTATATTCTTCATGTGTAAATGTTAGACTGTCATGCAAATATATAAATTTTTGCTGTCAGGAGTGGGCGAGGCTTACACGAGAGCAACAACCGCAGCTGCGCGCATGCGCACTAAACAGACAGAGCGCAATAATTATGAGTAAAATATAAATTTTGTTAAAATATTTGTTGTTGGACATTAAATGTGTCTTTTGTAGAATTTTAAACCTACATGTAAGTGTATTTTTATGAGTAACAGTTTATGAGTAGCAGTAACTGTAAAGGGACTATTGTAATGGGTAAATCAAATGTAAGTTAGTACAGTCCTAATTACTAAGCTCAAATGAGTTAATGTGTTTCTTATAGCAGTTAAAATATAGTCATTTTCTTTATTATTTATTTTTAATTCAGTGATTTTAACTTTTAATTTAGTTATTTTAATGGTTTAAAGAGCAATTTTAGATAGTTCTAATGTTCTAATGTTCTGCTATCTGTTCCGCAAACTATAAAAGGTGCAGCTCTCATAAAACCAGAGAGAAAGGCTGCATGGCTAGAAACTGTAAAAAAAAGTCAAATAATAGTATGTGAGAGAGTCAGTGGTAATATCATTCCGTTCCTATTGGTAAGTGTTAGAGGAACTCAGCTTAGTCTGACAGCCTGCTTTTAGTTTCCCAGCATAAGTTGCCACAGTGACTAAGCTTGATCTAGGCCTATGTTAAATTTGCTTTATGGAACCAAATCATTTGACAATGAGTCAGACTAACTGAAATAAGCCTGGCTTATTTGGTAAACGTGTTTTATAAAACAGGCCTCGAGGCATTAAACGTGATCATATTTTCTCCATTGCATCGTATTACATCAAATCGCATTGTGTTGAATTGAATCAAATCAAAATCGGATCGCACTGCATCGTATCGCATCGCATTGGTAACTGCTTCATATGTATCTTTAATGTATCGTATCGTATATATATATATACATTTTTATTTATTATTTTTATTTAGTTTTGGATATTTTAGTACTTCAAGTTAATCTAAATGAAAATGACAAATGTTGTCTTGGCAACTAGCTGAAATAAAACAATTTTAAGTTTGACTTTTTAAAATATATATTTTTTTCAGTTAATGTTTATTTTGTTTTAATTAATGATATATAATATAATATAATATAATATAATATAATATAATATAATATAATATAATATAATATAATATAATATAATAATACTCATTTTTTTGTTTTCATAGTTTTTTTTGTTTTGTTTTTTCCAATACACAGCTGCTTTTGAACTACTATCAGTTGAAAAATGCTTTTTGCCCACATATGGTGTAGCATCTAACAGTAGGATCTAACTACTGAAATTAACCAGAAAAACCTTTTACTTTTCAATCATTCACCTCCAACCCGTCTTTTTAAACCTTCCCTTCCATTCCCCCTTTATAAGATCCCAAAAATTCCAGACAGATAAAATCCAATCTCATTCTACAAGCCCATTCTAATTATCGTTGAATATCCTATTTCACTCAAAAAAGATGTCTGATTAATGAAGCACAATTGGCTGTGATTGGTGTTTGAAGTTGACTTTAAAAGTGGTTCTGCGGCAGACAGGTGGAGTGTTCAGGATACCTGTTTGAAAAGGATTTTTATATCTGCAATCTCAACCGTTTTTATCTGATTGATGTGCATTTTAATATAAAAAGCAAACACATCATATCCTTGAAGTGGAAATTATAAACAAATAAAAGACAGATACCCGGCGTCAGTGTATCGATTTATTATTGCATTGTGTTTCTGTCCAGATCTTTTCCCCATCTCAATTAGCTGTGCTTCTGCACTAAGTAGCTCTGACCAGTGCAACCCACTCTAATGCAGCCCTGAACCATCCCTGACGACCCTTGACCAACTCTGATGAAAAAATGACACCTTTGGGGAAGGACAGCGAGCTGAGTGAAGCAGCTTCATAATTAAAGAGGGATTATCCGACACACGGGTTTGAGAAGCCGAGAGAGATGAACAGACACCTACCTTCACAAGAGAGGCCATGAGAAGTGACCCCTGAGAGGCTGTCCCGACAGACGTTACAGAAGGTAGGGCGAGCGTGGGAGCAGGCATACCAGTTGTGCATCCCTGAGAAATGTTCCACATTAAACTGTGCCGTCTAACAAAGGAGAAGTTAAGACAAATTGGCAGCGCCAGGATAAGTCTTTTTCAGAGCCCTTAAAACAAAGGCTACATTTTTCAGCTCTCATACACACACATGCATCACACAGACTGGCACACATTTAACAGCCGCAGGTGTATGACACACAACCCTCCTGCATGCAACACCACACCGGCATGGGCATCTACCTGCAGCACCCTAAAGCAACAGGACAGTGATTTAAGAGGCCAGTTGTCGGTTTGATGCGTCTTGAATGTTAAAACTATTTAATAGGGAGGACGGCGCCCCCAGTCAGGGGTGCCAGCGGAGCGCTGGAGTTCTGGGTGTGGTATTGCAGAACACGGGGGCTGAGAGTCTTACATAACCATCTTCATCTCATATCAAAGTGAGCGTACAGTCAACACTCAACGCTGCAGTCCGCTCTTTCATTTACTGGTGTCAGATGTTAAAAACCACCACATGCACACATGCACAATTAGAGTCGGTCAATTAGCAACAACAAACAGAGCAAAACGCCTTTTTCCAGAACTATTTTAAACATAACATGATATCTATGCATAATATTTCAGATGCATATGAGAAGAGAAGAGGAAATCTGAAAGTAGGTACGTTTAGAAGCTGGATTTGAACACCCAAAGCATGTGGCGAAATACACAGGTCCTGATTGAAAACAGTTAAGGGGATTCTAAGGCATGCATCTTAGAAGTGTGTTTGAAAAACAGTGATAGTTCAAGATGCAACTCAAGTCAAACAGCGTTCTTACCTCGTAATGCTCTCTGGATTGAACTGATTTCAGCGAGCTGATCCAGTCCTCCATTTCTTTCCTGTTCTCGGCGCACAGGATAAGCCTTCGGAACGGTGTAATTACCTACAGGGAGACAGAGATCCGGGGAGATGAGAGCGGAGCGTCTCACCCGCCTGCCTGACTGACTGCAACTGACAATGAGATCTCACCCTTCCC
>NW_015637544.1:436972-457079 GCF_001515625.1 Sinocyclocheilus rhinocerous | reverse complement strand
CCCTCGCCTCCTCCTCGTCTCCTCTTTAAGGGCCACCTCCACCCCTCAGGTCTTTTGCTCTCGACTCGTTTCGGATGCTTGAGCGAGATTTAGGCTGACAGGCGGAGAGCCTGAGAAAATGCTAAAAGCCTGTTTCATAACAGGGGCAGCCTCCAGGCGAGTCAACTCCTGCGCTTTTAATATCACTATAATTTATTGATAACGCCACCCTTAACATCTCCACATGCACACGGCAGCACAACAATTGTTTTCGCTGCAAAGCGTGTGGTGAAGCAGGTGATACAGTCTTTAGGGAATTACAGCTTACCACCTGCACCGAAGCAACAGCGCAGATTCCTACATAAATCACTTTCTCATTTTGGCCACTCTGGTTTTAAAGACGCGAGAGATTAATTTAGGTCTTTTTTTTTTTTAGATTTACAATATTTTAGAAATGTTCGATGCAAAATATGACATTTGGTGGCCAGTTATCTCAGGATAAAACTGTGGGAATTCCCGATTTACAGTTTTGATCTGATTTTCGATCCTCAGATGTTGCTCTTTCATAGCTCAATAGGCTTGACTACTGAGTTCTGAGTGAAAATTCTGAAAATGAAAATTCTGTCATCATTTACTCACCCTCATTCAAACCCTTAAGACTTTTGTTCAACTTCATCTTCAAATGAAGATATTTTTAATAAAACCTGAAAGATTTGTGTCCCTCCGTTGAAAGAGCATTCCACCAAACTTTCAAGCCTCAAAAACTTCATAAATGCACCATAAAAGTTCTCCATATGAACCGCAACCGCTTTATATGACGAACAGATTTAGGCTTTTATTCATATAAAACATTGATCACACATAAATAGAGCTCATTGTATGTGATAAGCAGAAGCTCAAATGTGCTTGCTTGATGCAAATGATGAGGTTTGTTCTAAACATCACCCAATTAAAGGGATAGTTCACCCAAAAATTAAAATTCTGTTATTAATTACTCACCCTTATGTCGTTCCAAACCCGTAAGACCTTCGTTCATCTTCAGAACACAAAGTAAGATATTTTTGATGAAATCCGAGAGCTTTCTGACCCTCCATAGACAACAAGGGAACTACCATGTTCAAGGCCCAGAAAAGTAGTAAGGACATCATTAAAATGGTCCATGTGACATCAGTGATTCAACCTTAATTTTATGCAACTATAAAATAATAGTCATTATTTTTGTTTTCTTTGCACACAAAAAGTATTCCCGTGAGCTTCATAAAATTACAGTTGAACCACTGATGTCACATGGACCATTTTAATGATGTGCTTACTACCTTTCTGGGCCTTGAACATGGTAGTTCCCTTGTTGTCTATGGAGGGTCAGAAAGCTCTCGGATTTCATCAAAAATATCTTACTTTGTGTTCTGAAGATGAACGAAGGTCTTACAGGTTTGGAACGACAGAATTTTCATTTTTGGGTGAACTATCCCTTTAAGATTAAACTTTTGATTAACATATTTGATGCGCTATGAGTATCTGCATTGATCAGTGCTTATATGTGATAGTTTTGGTGGAATGGACTTTCAATGGAGGGACAAAATTGCTCAGGTTTCATCTTTATTGTGTTTTGAAGATGAATGAAAGTCTTATGGATTTTGGATCGTTAACAGAATTTTCATTTTTAGGTGAACTATCCCTTTAGGTATCAAGTTTATCTCCGGAAATATGAATTAAAACTAGACGATTTTGATATACAGTAAAAACAATCAAATCAGTGTGGACAGCTGAGATGATTTGCTTGTTGCAATGTTCACATCGAAACCTCTGACTTTTGATGTCAGACTCTATAGTCTGAACCAATCTGAGCACTGTTTGAGACATTCTTGAGATCTTTTTTGAACACATCAAAATACTATGTTTTCCAGTCTCCATTTGCTATCCTTTAGTCTCATTGCTGTCCAGGAGAAACTTGACACTCGACTGAAATTGTTGCATTAAAACATTGTTATAATACTTACTTGCTCCTATTCTTCATATCTATAATCTGCAGTGAGCTGTCATCACAGATCCTAGTTTAGCTGCACACGTGTCAGTGTTCTCAGCTAATTATAAAGAGCTGTAAACGAACCTTGTATTCCTGGCTGCATTAATGAGCTCACATGGATGCAATAGATAAAACCCATCTGTTCCTGTTATAAATGCCTCAACCATAAGTTGCCTCACTCATTTTTGGAAAACCAGCCATAACCATCTGGCATGATGGGGAATGAATCGTCTCTAATTAAGTTTTGCCTAGCTGGCTACTACAGTTTTCAGAAGTGTGGTTACCAAATAAACAACGCTATCGCTGTTACACAACGGCATACAATCCCTCTATGAGAAAACGCAGTGGCTATAGCTGCCGCAAGAGTGGATTACAGGGGAATGCACTGAAGACAGCAGCCGAGGTGCTGAGAGAGAATTACACACGCAACAGAGTAATGTGGATGTCAACGTTGTAGCTCATTATTTTTGCCATTTGAGCGGCGGGTAGAGATACAGTAGCTTCATCTACGGCTTGTTAATTCTTGCTGTTTTTTTAGTGCTGTTGGATCTGAGTGTTTTCAACCCCCAGCCCCCTAAAACCCACAAACTCATTAGTGGCTTCTGTCTCCACTTCAGTATGACTTCCTTTAACCATTTGACAATAAAGTCAAAGTCAAAAGGCATTAGCCGTGCATCATTAAAAGAATGGTCTGGGCTCAAAAAGCTCTATTAACAGCACTTGTTTTTAATTGAAAATTTTGCAGTTATGCTAATGCACTTAGAGTCTATGGAGCAAGAGATCTTAAATGCATTTGAGTTTGGAATGGCATGAGGGTAAGTAAATAATTACTTTTTTTCTTTCTTTTTTCCCTTGTACAAGTTTTGTAAAGTGTCTATAATACTGTGATTTTAACTTAAATTCACTCTGCACTTTATATGTATATATATATATATTTAATTTAGCATTTTTTCTTTTTCTATTATAGTTATTTTTTTGTTATTTTATTTTATTATTATTTTTGGTAAAATCATCCTGTTTGAATGGTGCTACATGAAAAATTATTATTTTACTGTAAGTCCAGGTTCAGGTCAATGACAAAAAAAAACCATGATTTAAAAAAAATAATCTTTTGAAAATATAGTTTAAAACACATACATTTTTAAGAAATGTTTAAATGTAATGAGTCATGACATACTAATATGTCATGTGGTGTAACTATCAAATAAAAACAAAACAAATTGCGTTAAATACATGAATAAACATCAATCATTATTTTAGAAATAAGATATTGAATATATTTTTCAAGATAAAAGTATATATTCTAACAACATTGTGAATTACTAATTCATAAATATAAGAAATTCATACGGTTTCGGGGTGTTGTGCCACATGACGTTACACCAGAATTGATCAGAATAAGTATCTTAAAAACATATTTTAAGATACAGTACTTATTGAAACAGACAGTCTTGAGGGTCTGAAGGGGCCTTCTCTACAATTTCTTGTTTTTTTTCTTCATGTTTTGGATACTGCTGGTTGCACCACATGACTTTCTTTCAATTAAACTTCTTTAGTACAATTGTATCACCCTGAAATTTGACTGTATGCCGCAAAAATCTAAATGAATTTTTATTTTAAACAATAACAACATTGAATTGCTTCTTTTTTGTGCTTTTTTTAAATGTATTTTATAACAGATAAATTAATTAATCTCAATTGGCATTTCACCACAAATGCTGTCAATAGAGGTTAACTTGTACTGAACCCAAAATATAAATTGAAATGACAACCCCCATTGCATAAATACTTAATAAGAACAAGCTTTGCAGTTTTATTTCTATCAGTCGTCAGGATTTAATGAAATAACCTCCTTTAAGGTGACTCTTTTGTCCAACCAGATAAGGTCATTTGAAGCGCAGAGTGTCTCTGGCAGCCCTCCAGTCATCTGAGGAGCCTCTTCTACAGGAAGACACTGGAATCTCGGAAGCCTCCTTCGTAAATACCACCCTGTGCCAGTGCACCACGCAGCTGCTATGTAAGGGCTCAGTTGTCCTTTACTAGCTTGTAAATGACAAGTGTTCTGCGAGGCATGTTTAGTAGTGCAGCACGGAGCTGTGAAGGGCAGTTCAGTCCGAGAGCTGCGGCGTAGCGTCGCACAGCTTCATGTTTATTTATATGTTCACCATAGATACTGCAGATCTAAACCACAAGCATGAGAGGCTGCGTGTCTTCTACAAAAAAAAATAAAGAAGTCACACTGTCCAGGCTGTGCTGTCAGCTGCGAAAAGAGCCGCTGGAATTTTCCAAGAGTGTTATTTCATTACTTATAGAGCTATTTGATTCATTTTTTGTTGCCAAAAAACATACCTATCAATTTCCATGCCCAGCCATGATGCAGTAATCACATTAGCATTCATCTTTCTCCCTTACACAATCAAACACGGGCAACTCCCAGCTCATCCCTGCCAGCCACTTACTCTAAAAGCCTCTTCAGCCGCTCGCGCTGAGGACACAGTAACTTCACTGAGTGATTTCTCATGTGCGCCGTCGCCGCAGTTCATGATTACATTCAAATGGAGTTTAGACAAACCAGAAAAAGATTTCACTCTCTTACAACGACGGGGTGTCTGAAACCGGTTCTGGGCCTTATGAAATGGCACACAATTGTCGACTGGTCAACTAGTCATCCAACAACTGAGATGCTGATAAATGCTGAGAATTGCAATGTTGCATAAAGCAATTTAACAATAGCAAATTGTCATTAAATTATTATTATTATAGTTAACTAAAACTATAAGAAACTGTTACTTGAAGTAAAGCCAAAATAAACTAAAACTGAAATAAAAATAAATCAAAACTATATAGACATATAAAAAAATACAAAAAACATAACAGAATTATTCAAACTTCAACTAAATTAAAATGAAAACAAAATATAACAATAAAAACTACTACAAAATATTAATAAATTCTATAATATCTCAATGACACTAAAATAACACTCCCACAGTTTGCTGTGTCAAACAAAATAGCACCAGTCAGCAGACACAATTCTTAACAAATTCATCTATTTACAATGCATTTGACATCTATTTTTTTATTTCTATGTGTCTAGTTATGGGGAAAGACTATCATGCCCTAAATTATTATTATTTTTTTTTTCATACTTTTTTAATGACTTGCAATTCTTAACGAATTCATCTATTTACGATGTATTTGACATCTATTTTTAATTTTTTTTCTATGTGTCTAGTTATGGGGAAAGACTATCATGCCCTGATTTTTTTTTTATATATAATTTATTTTTTCCTAATTTATTTAATGACTTACAATTCTTAACAAATTCATCTATTTACAATGTATTTGACATCTATTTTTTATTTCTATATGTCTAGTTATGGGGAAAGACTATCATGCCCGACTGTTTTTTTATATTATTTTTTTAAATATTTTTTTTATTACTTTTTCTTCATTGTTTTCTCATTGATATAGTAATCTATATGTATTGTTTTTTAATTACGTGGTATTAAAATGAATATATTATACTTAAAATATGCTTTGATACAAACATTTATTACTATTTAAAGTCAAATATTTATTACTATTTAAATAGTCAAATTGTGAAATTTATGAACTTTTGATGATTATATATATATATATATAAATACCTTGCTACGTGTACTGCGTTAGACTTGTCATTGTCGAGACTTGTCATTTGCACTAACATATTATTGCTCTTTTGTTAGTTTTGATTGCTTCTATTGTCCTCATTTGTAAGTCGCTTTGGATAAAAGCATCTGCTAAATGACTAAATGTAAATGTATTATGGTTTAAATAAATCTCAAGACCCCTTCAATCTGTTCTGTGCACTCCAACTACATATTTTTGATCATGTGCTTTATACATAAATACCCCCTATGAAACATGCCCGTTTGAGATCAGGAATCAGAAAGCAACCTGAAACAAGCCTAATTACATTTCCAGTTAAAACATTTTGACTAGTTGTTCAGCCAAACCCCCCAACTATTTCATTTTGAAAAGAAGTCATTTGCACATTGCTACTCTGCAGGACTGTTTGTTTGTGTATATGTTTGTGGCCAAGTTATGTAGTAACTGTCAGTTAATGGAAATGCAGGGCAAAGAACCAGCAAAACCACCAAATTGAGAACCGGCACCATTTTGGTAGAAACTGGTCAAAGAAGTGGCACTCGAAAAAGCAGCAGTGAGGAAAAGAATGGCTCTCAGACCAATGAGATAGTCGCCATTGACTGAGGGGGCTGACTGTTGTCTGGGGAAAGTGAAGCCGTTCCAGTTCAATACTCAGGAAAGGGCAGTCACCGCAGCAGAGACTTCTAAAGAGAGCATCCGTGTCAGACCAATGCTGCTTTATTTAACACAGGACTGAGTCTGACCTAATCAATGACACTATAGAACATTCTAGAGGTGATAGATTAAACCTTCATTGAAGCTCTGGGAGAAAACACCACTGGATTTGATGGAAAGCTCCTCATGATCAGATAGATATCAAAGTCAGCTAATTGTTCTTGGTGCAATAAAATAATGCCAAAACCACAAACCTAGT
Organism: Sinocyclocheilus rhinocerous; assembly: GCF_001515625.1. Taxonomy (NCBI): domain Eukaryota; kingdom Metazoa; phylum Chordata; class Actinopteri; order Cypriniformes; family Cyprinidae; genus Sinocyclocheilus; species Sinocyclocheilus rhinocerous. Next base: position 450,510 of record NW_015637544.1, on the reverse strand, counting down.
ACTAAATGAATGAATCATACATTATTATTCATTTATTTATTATTATGTGTAATTTTTTACATTTTTTTTTCAGGCAACGTGAATATATTACATAACTAATACAGCAGGACATTTAGGTTACAACAAAAATTTTAAAGGTCGGATAAGGCAGGGATATAAGGTAGGTATTTTCACCTTTTTACAATAATTTCTAAACAATAATCCTCCTCCGAAAACCCTTCTAGAATAATACGGTTCTTTTTTTAGCATTTCAAATGAATGCTGTTCGTTTACATTTTGTCTATTCATCAAAAACCTATCATGTTTTCCATTAAAATATAAAGCAGCACAACTGTTTTCAACATTGATAAGAATAATATTTCTTGAGCAGCAAATCAGCATATTAGAATATTTTTTGAAAGATCATGTGACACTGAAGACTGGAGTAATGATGCTAAAAAATTCAGCTTTGATCCCAGGAATAAATCAAATTTCAACATGTGTCAATATAGACAACAGTCCTTTTAAATTATAATAATTGTTTCACAATATTACTGTTTTCACTGCATTTTGTAAGCCTTGGTGAGCATAAGGATGCTTCTTTCAAAAAATAAAAAATGAACTTTAGTGTATATACAGTATTGTCAGCTAAGGTAATCTACCATAAATAATGGAAACCGTTAATATGTAGCTGTCTGATCCCTGTTACATGTTAGAAGCACTTGCTCCATCAAGGTTAACTACAGCCAATACGTAATTCCTCATCTCTGTCAGTTTGCACTGGTACACAGTGTTTTCATACCCCAGGAAAGAGATACTGCATTTAATTAAAGCACTCCCTCTAAGTCTACATTATTTCACATTAGTGAGCCAGCGGATTCCCTCTGGACAAAATTGATTATTATTTCATTAGATCTAGCTTAGTCTATTTATGAACTATAATCTCAGGCGTGTCAGGCCCATTTTTTCTGCAAAAGATCATTAGGGGCATATCAACAAAGTTTATTTTTTTAAATAATATTTCCAATATCAATCTGCTTTTATCATGTGGATTTCATTATCATTGTTCCTGTATTGATCTGGTGTGCTGTACCTGACTTTATAAGATTATTCATCATTAAATAAGCTACATTAGTCGGAACATCACAGATAAAGTGTCTCAAACATGATTTAACTGTTTACAAAGGACTGTCAAAATAATACTGACAGAGTATTCTGCTTTGTCCTTTTAAAACAGCTCGATGTCCTGCGGTGTGACAAACTGAATTCAATTTAGAACTTTTTAAACACTATTTTAATTATTAGGCATGTCTCAATAATTTTAAAGACCACATAGAGTGATGAATAGAGACTAAATGAACACTTCTAGAAAGTACATGCATGGAAATTTTATGGAAATTTTAAAAATAAATAAACAAAATTAAATAAACGAAATAAATAGAAAATTTTCACACTAGCAGGATCATTTAAACTACACTATAAAAAAAAAAATTTCACGTTAAAAATTCCAGTGGCAAAAATGCAGTTTTTGGAGTATGTTTTACAAGAAAATATACAAGTTTTTGAGTTTAATTATTTGTGAAATGTACTAGCTAATTTACTAGAGTGAAAATGGTTTCAAAGGAAATCCTACATTAGTGTTTTCACTGTACTTAAGGGGTAAAAAAAGGTGATGGACCAAAAATGGACCAAAGATATGGACTTTCCCCGTATACGTCCAAGCTAGTTTGAACCTAAAATCTGATCTGATCACATTTTGTTTCAAGTACGCACATGCAAACATACAGAAAACGACATTAACTCATTTAAACACTACACTGAAGCTGTTCTAAGTCTCTCCCAATTCCGTACCATCTCAACGATACGAGATGCATCAGTCTGCGCCATTAAAACCTAGCAGCATAAATACAAAATGACAAATCCATTTGCGTGCAGCCCCTTAAAAGCTCTAGCCGGTGCCAATTGAGGATAATGGAATCTTGTTCTCGAGAGCTGGCGACGAAAAGCACTTGCTGCTGGAAGCTTTGCCTCGCTCACGTGTACCTCAAGGTGCAGCGTCCTGCCTTTCCTCTTACACGCTCAGAAACCCAAGCAGGCAATGTCTCACAGAGAGCTCAACCAGAATCTAAAGACAAGTTTCCATTCCGGTAGTGAGCAGAACCCAGATGGCAAGCGACACTGTTACAGCATTCATGCATATGCCGTCTGTGTGTAGTGCACTCACCAGCGATCTGCTCTCAGCTGCACCGCTGCTTCTGTAATCGCGAGCTGATGCCTGTGAGTGTGTTTGTTAAAGCTGGTTTCTCCGGGTCGCTCTCGCCCTCCCCAACCACTGCAGAACCCTCCACCGCTCAAGGAACAGCCCACCGGAGACACATGCAATGTCACATGCACCGCCACACTGAGCGCTTCCACATGGCCAAACGCATGAGTGCAAATTTCGATGGACGAACAAAGAACAATTCCTGCATACTAAGTAGCCGTTTTAAGACGTCGCGTGTGTTTAGGCTGAACCCTGTTCTCCATTACAGCTCCCTCCGGACCACTAGCCAAGTCAAGCAGAAGCGAGTCATTAAGGAGTGTAGGCTAGCGTTCACCTCTTCCCATCATCCCTCATCACTCGCTGTGCCTCCGTCCTCCAATATCTTTCACTCCCCCTCCGCTTTTGACTGCAGCCCTTCACCGGGAGGTGTTTGTGAGTGACATCACTCCGAGGATTTCCTTTTGTTCCGCAGACAGACCACTTCTCTCTCTCTCTCAAATTTACTAGCTAATTTACTAGTTGGTTTCAAAGGAAATCCTACATCATTTCTGCTTTCAGTACACTGAAGGAAAAAAGATGATTAAAAATGGACCTAAGATACAGGCTTTCCCCTTATACGTTCATGCAAATTTGAACCTATTATGATTTTACAAATTCTGGACACGTTTTGTGTCAAGTACGCACATGCAAACATACAGAAAATGACATTCTGAAAACTCATTTAAATGCATTGAAGCTGTTTTAAGTCTCTCACAATTTCTTTGTGCTCAAGATATTGTACAAGAAGTCTGCAATCAGAAGTCTCCTCAATTTCTCATCAAATTATTCAAAGACCAAATGATCCAAGCTATGTTATTCAAATTAATTTATAGATTTTGATCACAATCATTTTTTTATTTGGGACTATGTTTTGGGACTGTTTGCTTTGTTCCGCAGACAGACCACTTCCCCTCTCTCTCAGAAACGCACAGTGCTGTGAGCTATTTTTAGCAACAGAAAAAAAAACACAGCACGACTACAAAGCAGTAGGTTGCTAGAACTTGCTACACTGAGAAAAATACAGCAAAAATGGAGCCCAAAGTGGCTGCGCATCATGGAAAGTTGCCTGCGTTAGAAAAGAAAATTGCAAGGGAAATCCATTTTGTCTCGATAGTTTCTCCTAGAGTGCAATGAGATAAAGTGCAAACGGAGACTTTAGCTCATATCTACTGCTTTTCAGGATATTCTCTGGAGGATCAAACCCAGTAATCTCTCAATAATGCCACAAACCCAGATTTGCACTCAAGATATTGTACAAGAAATCTGCAGTCAAGTCTTCTCAATATGAACTCCAACATTTTTCATCAAATAGATTATAAAATAGATTATACCCTTTCTTTGTAAATAACTTTCTAATTTGCAACAGTTTTTATTTCTCCTAATGAAATTCAGTACAAGAATTCTGCAATCAGAAGTCTCCTCAATTTCTCATCAAATTATTCCAAGACCAAATGATCCAAGCTATGCTATTCAAATTAATTTATAGATTTTGATCACAATCATTTTTTTATTTGGGACTATGTTTTGGGACTGTTTGAAAAATGGATACTAATAAAACACAATCAAGCAGTGCTATCCATTTATAGCTTTATTACTTTACATCAATTTGTGACTATTTTTATTTCTACTACAGAATTCTACAAGACACATCTGTTGCTACTTCAGTAAAACATAACAGAGAACTCAATTAAGTCTCCTGTGACATAAAAGAGCAACCTCTGAGCAATATAATTCTCCTGTGGGCAAACCTTCAAGAGCCTCAGGAGGACCATTAACCAGCACAGAACAAAACAAAATATAATATAATATAATATAATATAATATAATATAATATATGCAGTGTGACCAACTTAATTCCATCTAGAATTTTTTAAAGACTTAAAGATTGTTTTAATTCTTTTTGATTATTAGGCATGTCTCAATAGCTTTAAAGACTACTTAGAATAATTAATAGAGACTAAATGAACACTGCTAGAAAGTACATGGAAAAGACTTTTAAAATTAAAAATAAATCAACAAAATTAAAGATTAAAAAACTAAAATTAAATTAACAGAATGGGCCTCTCAATAATTTATAAGTATAATGAGCATCTGTTGTTTTTCTTGGCAGTGGGTGATTTCTTTTTCTGAGGGGAAAAAGCATTTGTTGGAGCAGGCGGAGCGTAGCAACTACCTCAGAGCATGTGCGTTACACACGCATCCACACGGCCCACTGTTAAACAATATGCCAGCGATCAAATCATCCAAACCATGCTCAGTGGAGCACTAACATCTCTGCTGCTAAGAATAACCCTCGCTCTCCGTTGTTTCTTTTTATACCCGTGCCTGGGGAGCCGGCCTGCAGTTTTTAGAAGGACACGACCACAGTCGCTGCTCCTCGGCCCGTTTTATCTCAGCTGACGACACTTGTTTACTTGCTCGCAAACACAAACACACGTTATACCATGGAAAAGCACAACAATACTACCCTGAGGCAACATTTGCATGTTTCACAGTGCAGAAACTAAGTATCTTTCAATGATTTTCTAATAATGGACGTTTCTGGGTTCTCTGAAGCTTAAGTCGTTGTACGTCTATAGTGGTGAACGGAAAATAGTTTTAAAAAATTGTTTTGTGTTCCCATTTGCTCCAATAGCAAAATAAAAATCCTGTCATGCGCAATCATGTTTCCAAAAAATTAAAAATAAAGAGATTTACAGCAGTCAGAAGAGAGAAAGATGTCAAATGTACTGTCACTCCCTCAGATGTTGTATTAGAAACATCCTTTTGTGTGCAATGGTAATGTTTTCTTTTTGTAATTTAATGCCAATATAATAAAACACAAAGTATAATGTTAAAAATGTGCACTTTCCATTTTTTAAATAAATATTTCAAAAATGTTTTGCTAGATTTATGATGTTAATAACTCGGGAAACGTGCCATCACAGTCCATTGTAAAGAGATTTGGATATTTACAGTATTTATCTGTTCTGAAATGGTAAAGGATAACAGAGATATGACATGATAATTGTCACGGTGCGCTACTGTGAAGAGCACGGAGACGAAGGAGCGAGGAGAGGAATTCAAACATATAGATTTTAATAACATCCAGGGAACAAGGAAAACACACGTAGCAAGGGTAGACATATACAATTCCAGACGAGGGAGAACAGAACGGGCTAGAACTCAAATAGGGCAGATAACGAGGGGCAGACAGGTGAGGAGGAAAACTAATAACAAGGAACACCTGGAACTAATAGAACTAAAAGGGGACAGGAACAGGAAGGGCCAAATAAGGGCAAGGAAGGCACATGGGGAGCAAAACACACACACAAAACTGGGAACAGAGTCTGACAATAATATAATATAATATAATATAATATAATATAATATTTTCCAGCCTTTTGGAAGATATTTATCTGTTCTGAAATGGTAAAGGATAACAGAGATGTGACATGATTTTATGAATAGTTGAGTTAGAGTTGAGTAGAGTTTGGATTGATTCATTGAAATGGATAGCTTGAAGTGATTCACAGAAATGAATTGAACTTGCTAACTGTAACAGCATCTTTGCTAATGAAGTTTTGATGGGTCCACAACATGCAACATACTGACTATGAGAAACTTTGCAAGTATATGTCAACTTATTCTACTAACCCTAAACCTAACCTAACAGTCTACTCCGAGAGTTAGTAGACATGTAGTTGCAAATTAACGAGAATTAGTTTACATGTACAGTAGTTGCAAAGTTACTTAAAGGAACACTCCACTATTTTTGAAAATAGGCTCATTTTCCAACTCCCCTAGAGTTAAACAGTTGAATTTTACCGTTTTCGAATCCATTCAGCCGATCTCCGGGTCTGGCGGTAGCACTTTTAGCTGTAGCTTAGCATAGATCATTGAATCTGATTAGACCGTTAGCATCTCGCTCAAAAATGACCAAAAAGTTTCGATATTTTTCCTATTTAAAACTTGACTCTTCTGTAGTTACATCGTGTACTAAGACCGACGGAAAATGAAAAGCTGCGATTTTCTAGGCCGATATGGCTAGGAACTATACTCTCATTCCGGCGTAATAATAAAGGAACTTTGCTGCCGTACCATGGGTGCAGCAGGCGCAATGATATTACGCAGCACAGATAAAATAAATAAAGTAAATAAATAAAATGTCTAAAGTGGACTATCAAAATAAAGTGTAACCAAAGTTTGAGTTATAAAAATCTTGCAATCCTGTTTCAAGCCAATACTACAGTACATGCCAGTTTTTAGTGAATTATAATTTTTAATTAAAAACACAACAACAAAAAAAATAAAAAAAAAATAAAGACACTTATATTAATCATAGAAATAATGCCAAATACGAACTAACCTAAAACTAAATAGTTTTACTTTCTATTTTTTTTTAAAAATGACAGTGGGGGCAAGTAGCCTAATGTAATCAGTGAATGGACGAACACCATATAACACCAGGAACACTGCGTCGAGGGCGCAAAAATGACACACTTCACCTCGACACTTGTGAAATTGACTGACTAGTTGCTATGAGAACTGCATGATCCTGTAGTATCCGGCAGACTAATAGTCAATATTACACATCTAATGTGCTGTCTATTTGTGGTATATTGTGGATATTCACCTGTGTTGACATAAAGCATGGAAGTGGCCGCTTACCGTGAAACTGTTGTTGACATTCTTTGTGCTTGATTCGGCAACACTGGCATCTGAAAGATCCACCTCATCGAAAATAAGAGACTGTGGACAGGAGGAGAAACAGGGGGAGAACAGTAAACATTGACGATCACAGTAATGCAACAGATTTAGCATACGTTCATAAACAAATATCTTATGCACAGTGATGCTGAATACTGTTCTACTGAAATGACACGGAAATGAGCTTATTGAGCTACTGCCAAAGGCTATAGAATACCCAAGACATGTCACTCGTATAGTGTTGAATGGGGAAAAATGCAACGCTTAATATGGCCGCTCATTCGAAGGAAGCCCCGCCTTCTGAATGAAAGAGCCAATGGCTAATTGGTAAAGTCAGTGCGTCACTGCAGCTGCCGTTAGAAGTCCCGGTTGCTATAGAAACAGTCAGCGTTTTTAGACGTGCACTTAGGACTGCGTCAAAGATGGCCGCCGAGTGACATGACTTGTCTTAAAGGGACTTTGCTACTGCTTATCCTATGCACTACCATGCGTGTGTGCTATATGAGTTCAAGATGGATCGCAGACAGCTGGGTGTGTTATGACCTCCTCCATCAGCGCAGAGAGCAGGAACTGAAGGCCTGAGATGATAATAACGCCACACACCACCTTCAGTAAGCAGTGAAAACCGAGGATCAGGAGAGCCAGGATCTTAGAAACTACTGTTGACTAAACATTTGTCAAGGATGTAACAATGTCATTTTCTGCAGTGATAATTAGGGCTGGGGAGTATGAGCAAACATATTATATTATTATGAGTCATTTATGAGACGGAAATGGTGTATATCATCATGGAAATGTATTTCATTTGGCTTACTGTTTTTAGATAATTAAGGCACTTCATCTCATTTGATTATTTTGTCTTTGAAGGATGCAAACCCAAAAATTATTCAGTTTAAAAACTTCTCTACATCATGTAAAAAAAAAACTTTTGAGTGTAATTTCTGATTGGATGAGCCACATTCAAAAGAGTTTTAAAATAGTCAATGGGTCAATGACAAATAAGAGAGCTCAAGATAAAGAAAAAAAATACAGGTGCCAAGTTCCTAGAAATATTTAGAAACATTTAAACCATTTTCAACAAATATTTAAATCAATTAATCAAGTGAAAATTAACAACATATTTTCCATGAATACATGTGAGTGTACACTACCGTTCAAAAGTTTGGGGTCGGTAAGATGTCTTATGTTTACCAAAGCTGCATTTATTTGATTTAAAAAAAAATACAGCAAAACAGTAATATTGTAAAATAATATTGCAATATAAAAGAAATGTTTTCTATTGTAATACAGTTTAAAATGTAATTTATTCCTGTGATCAAAGCTGAATTTTCAGCATCATTATTCCAGTCTTCAGTGTTACATGATCCTTCAGAAATCATTCTAATATGCTGATTTGCTGCTCAAGAAACATTTCTGATTATTATCAGTAGCTGTTTCCATCCACCTATTTTTATGAGCGTTTTGGAATATCGCATAAAAAACGCTGGATGGAAATGCCAAGATGCGAATAAATTCTAAAAATGCGCATAAAAAACTTATGCGCACATTTGAGTAGGATAAACTTTTTATCTGATAAGAAAAAATGGGCATAAACTACAATGGCAACACATTTACCGAATAAATTCCACCTTGCGCATTGAAAAAGTCATGTGACTTTGCGCTATGAGACGGGATAACTTGACTAGCAGCGGATCAATCTCGTTCACAGCATCTATATGTTGTTTTGGTCGTTCTGAAATGCTCGAGCAAAGTCTGTCGTCAAAGTAAGTCTGTATAACTGTCTTACACGACTGCGTTCCCAACCAGCAGGCATCCACCTCCGAAAGCAATGACCGCATTTATTGTGCTTCGTCTGCTTGCTCTGAGGTGCAAGTAATTTATCATATGTGACCCTGGACCACAAAACCAGCCATAAGGGTAAATTTTTTTAAATTGAGATTTAGACATCATCTGAAAGCTGAATAAATTAGCTTTCCATTGATGTATGGTTTGTTAGGATAGGACAATGTTTGGCTGAGATACAACTATTTGAAAATGTGGAATCTGAGGGTGCAAAAAATATCAAAATATTGAGAAAATCGCCTTTAAAGTTGTCCAAATGAAGTTCTTAGCAATGCATACTACTAATAAAAAAATTTAGTTTTGTTATATTTATGGTAGGAAATGTACAAAATATCTTCATGGAACATGGTCTTTACTTAATATATTAAATGATTTTTGGCATAAAAGAAAAATCTATAATTTTGACCCATACAATGTATTTTTGGCTATTGCTACAAATATACCCGTGCAACTTAAGACTGGTTTTGTGCTCCAGGGTCACATATATGAAAATTATTATATTCAGTGGCTTCTCCTAGTTTTCTTAGTGATATTTAGCGCCAGCTTATCATGAAGTGACGATTTTGTTCTTTTTGACTCGTTGGATGAAACGGTGCTTTATTCACAAATGTTTTATGCGATATTCAAGTTTTGCAAATATGTTAAATTCGCATCTTTGGATGGAAACATAGCTAATGTTGACATTAAACAGTTGTGCTGCTTAATATTAGAAACAGTGATGTATTTTTCCAGGATTCTTTGATGAACAGAAAGTTGAAAAGAACAATTTATTGGAAATATAAATCTTTTATAATGTTATAAACATTTTAGTTACTGTCACTTTTGATCAATTTAATGCATCCTTGCTGAATAAATGTATTAATTTCCTATTAAAAACTGACTTTTATAACTGACATTTATAACAATATACTGTCATTTTGATTTATTTAATAGGCCCTTGCTGAACTATTAATTTCTTTTTCTTTTTTTTCTTACTGATCCTGAAATTTTTATTTAAGTGTACATAATCTTTATTTTTAAAAAAGAAAAAAAATTTTTTTTTAACAAATATAATAATGAATTATTAATTCATAAATACAGTATCATTACTATTTAGGGGAGTTATACTATGAAATTTTAAACTATGTCATAAAAAAGTTAAAATCAAATTATTGGATATTGACTTTCAGACAGTCATGAAGGTTCTCTCATGCGTCCACTCTATCGTATCACTTTAAAGTTTTTGTTTATTTATTAATAAATTCATCTTTTTTTAATGAAACCATTTTTTGTCTGGCCAAAATAAAAATTAAAAAGAGCATCATGCCATTGACCTCAAATATGTATATACAGTATGTATACAAATGCCTGTGATCACGTCTATCGTGGCAACACAATATATCATACCACCCAGCCCTATGTACTGTATAATCAGGTTCATGTATGAACTCCAAAAAGAGATACGCGTTTTAAGGATAAAATAGGTATTTCCAGGCTTCCTGAGACCTTTCCATCAAGTTTCAGTTTCAATCAGTGAAGGCCCAGTGTTTTGGGTGGTGATTGGCAGATATTTGAGTAAATGATGGTTGTATACTCAGGCAGTGTAAACAGTGTGACGTCCTATTTATGATCTGTAGGCTTGGCCGCTCTACAGCATGAGTCTGTCACAGACCCGGGTGCCATGCCAATGCAAACAAAACCCCCTCGTCTGAGCACAGCAGTGCGATCGGCCACCTCGTTTCTGCCTGTGAGGTCTGTGTCGTAACTCCCAGCTCTCTGCCGCCATGCGCTAGTGCCACTCCATGTCATTCAGGAGGAAGTGCTATGCAGGAAGTGCTAGCTTGCGTCATGGCAGCTGCATAGCTATGAACTGCCAATTTTTTAGACTAAATCCACTCTTTCTCTCCTGATTCGGATCAGACCACGGACCCAACGCCTGAATGCCATCCGTAACCATATGGTGGGCAGAGAACATACGAATGGAGGCGAACACACTCAATGCAAGGCTCGTGGGTAAAACATCACCCCTCAGACACGGACAATGACATACAAGGCACGTCTCCAGGACTCTCCTCTTCAGATGCTTAAACAGACAAGCAGACGCGGAAATGACGTGATGCCGCTTCGGTTGTCCAATGAGGAGAACGGGCATCCCGAACAATGCCAGCAGGGTGATGGGTGGTCAGCAATGTCATTGATGAAGGCTAGAGAGATAAAGAGGGGGTCGCTGCTGTTGCTGACCCGAATCGCCACCAAACCTTCCTCCGATCCACTGGCGCCAAGAGCGGGCGGCGGACGGCGGGCACCGGTCCAGCAGACGGAAAGCACCCTCCAGCACACGCGGCTACGAGAGACCCGATACTGCCAGCGGGCCAAAACGCCACCCGCCTGCCATAGTGCAACCACACACACACACATACACATAGTGACGTTATAGGCATGGCAGAAGGTGCTATGCAGGTGCCCATGTGCAGCTCTTCAGCCCCTCTCAGCACAGTCATGCCCAGTAACTCCATGGTCAAGGAACCATGGTCAAGCAGGTTTTTTTACCCCCTTACCTTAGATCACTCTGTAGGGCTTACAGGGGGCTTATTGTAGGGGGCTTACTTTACACTGTAAAAATTTTGGACTAAAAACTGGACTTTCTTTATCAGTAATTAAATAAAATTAAGAAGTGCAATGGTTTACTGTTTTTAAGGCAGCAATAAAAGGTTTGAATTTTTTTTACAGTGTAGTGAGGGTGTAGAATCAGTATCAGGATCTAATGAAAGAATAGATCACCTTGGCATCCTTGGCATAGTAGAGCGTCCGTCCCCGCAATTTGAAATAACGCTTTTTCCAACGCTGGAACGAGCTTGTCTGTTTCAGAAGCAGCCCTTCCTTCACGCTCGCCTGCAGAAAGAGAGAGGTAGAACAAGAAGTCAGGAACCATTTAAGTGTTTGCACACAGCACAAAATCACTAGTAGTGATGAATAGATTAGCTCTGTACATGTTTTATTGTTCCAGAGTTAAGACACCTTATTTGGGCTACAATCGAAGGTAGCATTATATCCAGGCAGTATCCATCAATGCCAGAATGCTCAATAAAAAACACACACACACACAAAAAGAAAATCTAGAGAATGCTGATTACATATATTTTATTTAGGGCTGCCAAATCGATTAATTGCGATTAATCGCATCCAAAATAAAAGTTTGTATTTACATAAACTTTGTGTGTCTACTGTATTTATATGTACATATAAATACACACACATAAATGTATATATTTAAGAAATATATGTAATAAATACTTATATTTATATATATTATAAATCTTACATAAATATGTATATATATATATATATATATATATATGTATATATATATTCATATTTATGTAAGATTTATAATATATATAAATATAAGTATTTATTACATATATTTGTGCATTTATATATACACATATAAATACAGTAGACACACATATATTATGGAAACACAAACTTTTATTTTGGATGTGATTAATCGTGATTATGTATCACAGTATGATTATGCGGTCTTAGAACATAGCACTAAAAATAGTTCAATCCCAAAATAAAAATTTACCAGTATTTGGGAATATGGGAGTATTTGACCCAATATTTGTCTGTACTGTGTTAGCGTAGCAACATGCTAACACCCAACACTGTTGAAATCAATTGTACATTTCTGCTTTGCGCTTATGAGAAGAGTGCTTTTTGGATGAGTACTTTTCTGGCCTTACAATTCATTCAAAACCAAAACAAAGAACTAAAAATAGTTCAACCTAATTGCCCAATATTTAGGTATTTGGGACTACCTGACCCAATATTTATGTGCTTTGTTAGCTTCAGGTTTGGGAAAATAATCAAAGTCTGTGGTGAAAAGTGTAATAGTAGTGTGAACATTTCACTGACACTGACAAATCAAAGGCACGTTCCTCTGCCAGATGGAAAAGTTTTCTCCTTTTTTGCCATTTCCTGTGAACATATTCGTACCAGAGCTGACTGAGTGACATGAAACAGACAGGGCAATAAAATAATCCTCTGTCCAACTAGCTAGTCAAGTAAGCTAAATTATAACCTTAAACATGAGCTGTTCCTGCATACACATCATCCAATTATATCCCAGCTATGTAAACAATGTTATAATATACCAAACAAAGAGGGGGCATGTGAGACTTAACATAAGCGTAAAGGAAGCAGAATTTGAAACTCGATATCAGCTCTGGACGTCCACACGGACATGTGCACAGTGCGGGTCTGCCCTGCCAGAGGAAGGAACAGGAAGCCTTGCCAAGATCAAGTGCGCTTAGACACCAATTTCATGCTTGGGAGGGGAAAGACAAGGCAAAAGGCACACAAGAAAGGAAGCCCATTACTCAAAAGATCCTGTCCTGCACAGTGCCACCGTCCCCTTAGCAAGCGTGAACTCACAGAAGCCACGAAAGGAAAGGCAAAAGATCTCAAATCCGAGCATGGCAAAAAGGCTCCATGAAGAACCTTTAACATCCATGAAACCCTTCCACTGCACAAAACGTTCTATACACTCTTAAATATAAAGAGTCCAGAAGGGGTTTTCACAGTGATGCTATAGAAAACTATTTTGGATTCCCCCAAGAACTTTTCAGTGAACAGTTTTTAAAATATACATTTTTAAAATAACATTTTTTTCCCCTCTTAGAACCCTTTTCTCCTATAAAGAACCTATTGCGCAGTGTAAAGTTTTCATGAATATTAACTCTTT
>NW_015637544.1:424155-436923 GCF_001515625.1 Sinocyclocheilus rhinocerous | reverse complement strand
GGATATGGGGCGCTAATAGACATCTTCTGAAATAGTACAGAATCTCAGGATCCAAAAACAAGCAAAGAAGAAGCAGAAACAAGCGATCGAATCATTGCTTACGCACATGTAAGCTAAAGCGGTCATCAAACATTCAACAGCATATAAATCAAAACTGCCAAACATTACTGAATTAAATGTGGAACCCATGAAGAGGTATGGGACTGTGTAAGGTTTGGGGGCGTTGATGGACACAGTCTACTCGATCTACGTTTTGTTCATCATTCTGAATCTGATCTGTACGTAGTCTCAGGCTACGTTTACACTAGTGCGTTTTTTGTTTTAAAATGCATAACTTTTGCTACAGTTACGCCTGTCGTTTAAACTACTCCGCCATTTTCGACCCTCGAAAACGGAGACTTTTGAAAACGCTGCAGACTTCGTTTTAAGTTTGAAAACTCCGGGGTTGCATTTTCAGTGTAAACGGACCAAAATGGAGACTTTTTAAAACGGTGGCGTGGCACACAGTCAACGCGCTCAAAGGTTCGCAGACCGTTCCAAAAATGGCGGATGGATTACGTACCACGGCCCATAGAAACAGTAGCTAATGAGGCATCTACGTATACATATCTATGGCTGTACCTGCATGAATGGTCATGTGACATGCGGTTTCGGTTGTGTAGTGTGGACAGAGATCGTTTCTGAAACACAGTGAAAACGCCAGTGTAGACGAGGATAATTTTTACTTTAAAACGCCGTTTTAAAATGAAAACGCACTAGTGTAAACAGGGCCTTTGACAAAAATGCAATTTTCTCAGCTTTTTGTTCAAAATGTTGCTTTTTTATGAACAAAATATTCAAGCATTGATGTATGACGTTTAAAAAAAACAGTTTGTTTAGTTTAAAAGTAGCTGCTCTGTTCTTTCTTTTCACATACTGTATGTTCAGATATACACAAACTATTTTTGTGGCCATGAAATTTGCAAGTGATAAAATTAACAAAAAATGCTGGTGTTCGCTGTCAACTTCTTAAGTTAAAGGTTCTTCATGGAACCATAATTGCTATAAAGAACTTTTATTTTTAGGTGTGTAGAGTAAAAAAAGTTTTTTTTGTTGTTTTTTAGCTGACAAAATGTTCTTCACACAGAAAAAAAATGGTTCTTTTAACAACTGTTCAGTGTTCACTAACTGTAACTTCACTGAAAGGTTCATTGAGGATCTCAAAATAATTCTTCTCTCTAATTCTTCTAAACCCCTTTTGGAACCTGTATTTGTATTATCTCTTATTTATACACTTTGGAACCTGTATTTCTACACTCTTAAAAATAAAGGTTCTTTATTGGCATCTTTGGTTCCATGAAGGGCCTTTAACATCTTTTCATTCAACAAATGGATATTTACAGTGAAAAAAGAATAATCCTTTTATTCACAATAAAAAGAAAATGGTTCTTTTAAGAACAGTTCACTGAAAAGTTCCTTGGGGAACCAAAAACAATTCTTCTACAGCATCACTATGAAAACTCCCTTTTGGAACCTTTATTTTGAAGAGTGTAAGATAATCCATCTTTAAACCTTCTAAGTGAAACTTTCCTCAAGATCATCAATTTTGCAGAGCCGGATAGTCTCCTGTGAAAGTGACACTCCAGACAACCCGATGCAGTTTTCAAAGGCAGTGCACATGGTTTCGCCCCTGCACGGTCCGGAGGTCTTTGACATGGCGGGGCGAGAGGAAGGCAGCCGGAGAGAGATGGCGGCCAACACCGAGGGTCATCCTGTCAGCCGGCCGCCTTGACTACACTGTCATTTCACATCATCCCAGCCCCAACCGACTATAAACAAGGGCCATAGACCTGCGAGCAGTCACGCTCCTTCCTGTCCATTCATCTACAAATATAGCAGGAACATGGAAGAAGAAAAAAACAAACACAAATCCACAGGCATATATGGGAGGACGGCTATTTATAGCAGAGGAAATATGCTCTCTGAGGGGAGAAATACAAACAGAGACGCAGGGTTCGATCTGACATCCTGGTGCACAGCTGTGTCAACTTAAACAGCGAATCCATCCACCAGCGCACTCGGTGACACTACGTCGCTGTTAAAACACCCCCTCTGCTCGGCTACAAAACACTGAACTCGCTCTGCCTTTACTAAATATACCTGCGTGACATTTAACGATAAATGACAGTCTGACTGTTGGTGAAACAGTGGAAAACTCACTTCTTTGGGGTCTAATGGATATTCAAAGTCTGACCCCCCCCCACCCCCGTCGTGTCTGCACTGCATGTGAGTGATGTGGCAGCCTATAGCGTTCCTATTATAATTAATGAACATAGCAGCATAGACTGAGAGTAAGTGTGCTGATTATAATAGGAGTATACTTGTTTTGTCATGGCATGTTGAATCGCTTGCAGTGTAGGTGGGGTGTGAAACTGTTTAAATGCCATTTAATTGGTACATTAATCAGATTAATTCACTAAATGTTTCGCAATTCATCGAGTCTGTTTAATAAACAGCTCTCAGCCATAATACATGAGATATCCATAGACTGGTGGAAGAAACTATGGAGATTAGTGTTATTTTAGTATTTTTTTTTATATACATAGCATTTAGCTTTTTTGGTTTAGCTTTACTTTTTACATTTTCAGGTCACATTTTATTTTTTATATTTTCAGTTAACAGTAAGTTTTAGTAATTTAAAGAATAGGTTTGCAGATTTTGAACCAGGTTTTTATTGTTACAATGTTGCTAATATATGTAAATGAATAACTTGTACAAGTCATGTTGGAAAGATTATATTTATGAGTTGAATGCACATGAACATCACTATGTAGTCATAATTATAATGGGGAAAGTTTTGAGTTTCTGAGTTGTGTCAGTAAAAAAACAAAAAACATGTCAGATGCAATAGATACAGCATCTGTATTTAAAAATAAAGGTTCTTTATTGGCATCTTTGGTTCCATGAAGAGCCTTTAACATTCCTTGAGTCTTTCATTCAACAAGTGGATCTTTAAAGTGAACAAAATATTCTTTAGATTTTTCTAAAGTTCTTCACAATAAAAAGAAAATGGTTCTTTTAAGATCAGCTTACTGAAAGGTTCTTTGGAGAACCAAAAACAGTTCTTCGGAATCTTTATTTTGAAGAGTGTACGATTATCTATCTTTAAACCTAAGCGAAACTTTCTTAAGAATAATCACTTTTGCAGAGCCGGATAGTCTCCTGTGACTGTGAGACTTAAATGTGTAAAACATTTGTTCAAATTTGTTAAAATTCATGAAATTTTTATTTACAATAAAACTATCTAACCAGAAAAGGTACATCTTGCTTCTTGCTTCCATCAAAGTTATTTGAAAGCACCTGCTGTTAAAATGACTTCCCAACTCATAAATATGAACTTCAAATGTGGACTTGAATGCAGCTTCTTTCTCCTTTCTACCTTCACCCAGATATCCCCATTTATCTGACAGTAAACCTCCACTGGATGACGCAAAACACATCATTTTGTGTCATTTTGTTAAAACTACAGATCAAACTTCTGTGTACATGCAGACAGAGCACCAATTATTATTATTATTATTATTATTATTATTTTGGTTTTACATTTCTACTAAATAGACAGCCAAGTTTGATTAAAGTCCAACCTTCAAAGGATCGTCATTTACTTTCATACATTTTAAAATATATTAAGATAGAAAACAGTTCTTTTAAATTGTAATAATATTTCTCAATATTTGCTGTATTTGTTATCAAATAAATGCAGCTTTGCTGAGCATATACAAGACTTCTTTCAAAAACATTTAAAAAATCATACCAAGCCCAAATGTTTGAATGGTAGTGTACATTTGTTGGGTGTCTGCTCTGCATAAGTAAATGAAAAGGTTAATGCTTTAATGTTCCTCTTTTGTTTGTGTCTTTTTGGCCAGTATAGTTCCTTTTTCTTGTCTTCAGTTCCCTTCCTGTTGCCAAGTGGGATAAGAAGTGATCTATTAATAGACTGTTTCTTCACAAAACTGTAAGAGGGAGAACTGCTCAGTGCCAGACATACATGACTAACCCCACTGCGGTACACTGTACACCCACACCTCTCTCAACATCACCGACACACACTCTCTCTTTCTCTCACACACACACACACACACACACACACGGTTACACCAGTAAGCAGCTCAAGCACGACTCACTGTAACCACACACCACACCAGACTGACACACACACGCACACAACAGAAGCTCAAACAATGATGGCTGCTTCTCTTCTGAGAGGACACCACCAGCGTTTCTTCAGAAAGTGAGTGATATAACAGACGGACATCCTGTGAGTGAGGATATCCAGCCTCAATGCTTTGCTCTCTGGCACATGTCTACAGTGTTTGAACCATACACACACACACACACACACACATGCTTGCCTGTGCAGTATGAGAAAGCAGGTTCGCTGCAAATCCCAGAAATTAAATAAACTCTACTGGAAATTAACATGAAGTTTTTCCAAGACATTTTTTTGTTTGTTTGTTTATTCCTTTTTGGGCACTTTTGGACAGTGTTATTTTAATATTATATATATACTACTGTAGTATTAATATTTTGAATTTTTATTTTTTCAGTTTTCATTTTTATTTCAGTTTAATGTTTTGTAAATGTTGTGTGTAATTCTGTTTTTTTTTCTTTTAAAATTCTATTTGAAAATAGTTTTCAATGTATTTAAATGTGTTATTCATTTCTATTTATTCATTTATTTATTTCAGTTTTAGCTTCAGTAATGTTAGAACTTCAACTTAAACATTTATTGACTATTTATATAGTTTTAGAAATATGTATATTTAATTTCAGCTTTATTTAAATTAACAAAAATGGGCACCATAAACTTCTCCATAAAACACTGTAGTGGATATTTGAAACACTATTTCTCTTTTGTCTTGCTATGGATCATTTTTACAGTTAGCATTTCATATTTCAATTATATTTTCTTTTTGCATAATTTGATGAAATGACAGCTTGGTTGAAAATGCTACACAATACAATATTCTATTTACAAGTGATATTTACCTTGATTGAATAATTTTTTTTTTTCACATCACATCATGTGTCATCTAAGGCTCTTTCTGTTGCCACCTGGTAAACTACACTAACTAAAACAAAAGCAATGTTTTTTTGTTTTGGTTTTTTTTGTGGCGAAATTGTTGGTTGTGGTAGAAATTATGCCCACAACTGTTAGACAGTTGTATTTTTAAGTCATTTTTTACACCATAAATATTGAAATGGCCTATGTTTATTTCACATTTTGTCTACATCATCATGGTTTTTTTAGAATATTTTTTTTATGGATTTTATTTAAGAATGAACATTTGAGTGAAAAGTTGAATTCCTAATTTTTTGCCAACCCCTGGGATATAAAAGTGCCTGTAGTTGAAGAAACATCCAATTATTTATTCAGCTAAATCTAATTTAAGGTCATATTTTAGGATTTAATAATAAATATCTGCATTTACTGTATTATAATTTATTAAATGCTGATCGGCCTCTAAGTGAATGGCATTTGGTTCTCTTCCTGACTCTGAAGTGCATCTGGGTTAGTGCTGGAGGAGAAACACTTCACCTCTCTTGCAGGGTGCATTGACCTTGTAAAAAGACGCTTTCAGCAACATGTGTTCTTTCAGTGGGGCTTCAAATGAACTGAGTAACCCCTCCAACCATCTACAAGTCGAATAATTCAAGGCCACAAACACGTTCGCTTCTTCAGCATCTCTTCACGGCCAGTAAAGGAAAAGTGCTAAAGATGGTAGTTGTTTTCTAACTGGATCGAACTAGTAGATGATACACCTGCAATAAGCAAGTCTGAGAGTGAAACCCCTGCATGACACAATTACAGCCAATCAGAACAAATGTATATACTAATATAGAGAAGTACCTACTGTATAAAATTTCACTTTAGTTGAGGTTACCCAGGGTGATGCCACAGAAATAGAAACTAAAACTCTAATTTACTGTACATGGATGAAATAGCTTTTATCACAGATTTGGTTAGGACACCTGATGCCTTTCTGTGATAGCTTGCTCCAAATCTGAACGCTTCTCTGCAATTTCTTTGAGGTGTATTTCAGTGTCTTGGAAAATATCTTTTAAAGGAGTAGCTCACCCAAAAATGAAAATTGATGAAAGATGAATTGGTCTTTTTTTCTTCAGCCGAAGAGAAATTAAATTCACATTTTTTGTGAATTATTCCTTTAATAAGTACTGGAAAATGCTCTCCTTTATGTTAATTTCTAGAACTGTAAAGAGGGCAGAATTAGCTTGAATTACATTAATAATAGTATTGTGCTGTACTGCCCTGCATCACAATGACTGCTACAGCTTATTTTCTGGAGGCTGAGAGAAAACTCTGTAAATCACTAAATGAGGCAGAAATGGAACAACACAACTTGTGGCATGACAGGATAATTGCAGGCCTCGCTTTCTCCACCAGGGACTTTAATGAATATACATTTGAGAGAGAATGCAGGGATGTACAAGTGACCAGAGATGACTGATGTTCTGCTGACCCTTATCACATCAACACTCAAGCATGAACACGTGTTTTTATGCATTTCACCACTTTAAAAGTGAAGTGTGTCATTTCTGTGCTATTAGAATCAATAAACAGGCCCAATTATCACACTACGGGAAGTCGTGGCCTAATGGTTAGAGAGTCAGACTCGTAACCCAAAGGTTGTGGGTTTGAGTCTCGTACCGGCAGGGTGGGGGGAGTGAATGTACAGCGCTCTCTCCCACCTTCAATACCATGACTGAGGTGCCCTTGAGCAAGGCACCGAACCCCCAACTACTCCCCGGGTGCTGCAGCAAAAAAAAATGGCTGCCCACTGCTCCGGGTGTGTGTTCACGGTGTGTGTGTGTGTTCACTGCTGT
This sequence comes from Sinocyclocheilus rhinocerous, assembly GCF_001515625.1. NCBI lineage: Eukaryota > Metazoa > Chordata > Actinopteri > Cypriniformes > Cyprinidae > Sinocyclocheilus > Sinocyclocheilus rhinocerous. The sequence goes on along the minus strand of NW_015637544.1, from coordinate 430,038 downwards.
GTGTGTGCACTTTGGATGGGATAAATGCAGAGCACTAATTCTGAGTATGGCTCACCATTCTTGGCCACATGTCACTTCACTATTTAATATAAAGATAGAAAGTAACACAGCCATGATTTCTGCAATAAAGTTTATATTTATTTTATATAATATTTACTAAAATATAAATAAATTCAGCCGACCACTAAAAAGAATGACAGATAGCTGAGAGTCAGCTGATGCAAGCTTGACTAACGTGACCTGCCAGAACTAACGCTACGCTTGATTTCTACGCCAAAAGTCACGACATCGGTTGAGTCAATGTTTTGCTGCATCAAGCAGGTCGTGATGATCAAACAAACAGAACAATGTTTTGATATCATCCAAAAACCCCACAGTGTTTATACTTTTGGAGGAATCAACCTACAAAGTGTTTACTTAATGGCAAACAAGTATTTTACCACATCATCTTTATTCTGTTTGAACAGTCAGTCTGTGCCAGACATAACAATACTGAAAAAAGCGACATGTTTAATGATTAAAAAAATGACATGAATACTTGATTTTTTGTTTGTTTTTACAGAAATAAGCTAGAACTGAGACGCTACGCTTTAGATGTAGGATCCCTAGTGCTACGTTTGCTAGGAACGTCTACTGTCATTAAAACAACTGCTCTTAAAATAATCATCACTCTTTACGTCTGGAACATTTTTATAGTTCCCACAGTACAAAGTAGTTTTTTCAATCCACAATTACAGTGGCAGACAAAGTGTGACTGAGTGTTAGTTTATATGAAAAGTGTCAGCAGAGTAAATGTGCATTTATAAAACAGATAGTTCTGACTTTATTCTGATTAGATGAGTGTTCAAACTCACTGTTAAATGTAGATAAACACTTTTGTGAGCACATATTCTGAATAATGAGTTTACCAAGTTTACAGTTACCAAGCAACACTGTAAACAGACTACAGTTATACTAATGCACTACATTACTTGGCGGAAAAACAGTTCATTTTGATTTAAATGATTTGTTGAACATTTGGAGTCTGTTGCTGTCATTTTATAGTAGCGATAAGCCACTTCTAGGCCGTGTGTTACAGTGTGTGTTTAAGCTCTATTAACTTCAGAACTGAAACTTCTGATTCTCTTTTTCTCGGACTACGTTAACCGTGGTGTATATATATATATATATATATATATATATATATATATATACTGTACATATAGATTTATAGATTTCTATTTAAAGACTGCACCATTTTTCTTTTGTTCTGTATTTTTTTGAGTTAAAATTAGCTGTAAATATTCAGATTATATCACTACAGATGTATAACACTACAGATGTACTCGATGTACACTACTGTACCCATTTCAGATGAAGAAATTAAAAACTCCAAATTCTAAACTAAACTTTTAGAACTTTAAATTGTATAATTCAAAACAAACTGTACATTCAGTCTGTTATACCAGTTTTTTATGTTCCCTTGTATTTCACATTGACATACATAGTCACTATAAATTGTATGGTACAAGAGATGCTTGAAGATTTCTCTTTTTGTGTTTCACAGAAAAATTATTGCTTTGGAATGTCATGAGGGCAAATAAATAATGAAAGAATATAAATTTTTTTGGTGAACTATCCCTATTAGTAAGTGACAAAAGCAGCACATTTCATTACAAAACAAGACAAATCTGACATTTACCTTTACAGAAAATGTGTGGGGAAAAAAGAACTCATCAAAAAATACCCTGGGGCCATAATGATTAAGAAACAGAAGAATCTTCACTATTGAAGACCTCTTCAATAAGCGTGAATAGCACACCGAGTTATCACGAACACGCCGCTCCATTCTGCGAAGTTAAAAATACCACTTTCTCAGAAACTTTGCAGCACAGCTTAAACTGGTCCAGCAATTACACCTTGTCAGTTGTTGTAGTGATAACTTGACTAATGGTTTTGATAATCATTTAAGCTGTTGATAATTAATTTGATCAATTTATTAATGGGCCAAAACTATGTTATGAAAGCTATGAAAACAAATTTATGTAGGCTATGCAATTTTAGTAATTTAGTGAAATGTATCGTTTTTATTTTTTATTTAAATTTTTTTGTTCTGAATGTTTTAGAGGTAACATTAGCTGTAAACATTTAAATTATAGCATTACAGATGAAGAAATTAAATTTCAGATGAAGAAATTAAAAACTCGTCTCGTCTGTATTTCTGTAATTCTGTAATTCAAAATTCATAAATTCAGAGTGTAAAAAATAGGCCAAAGGTCAAGCTTTACCAGTCTTTTTCATGTTCCCAGGTATTTTTTTTATATATGTTCCCTAGTACATAGTCGCTATAAGCTTTACGGGAAAAGAGATACTTGAAGATTGAAGAATTTCTTCTTTTGTGTTCCACAGAAAAATAATTGCTTTGGAATGTCATGAGGGTAAATAAATAACAAGAGATTATACTTTTTTTGGTGAACTATTCCTATAAGCAACGCATTTCACTATAAAACAAGACAAATCTAACATTTATCTTTCCAGAAAATGTGGCAAAGACAAAAAACCATAATGATTAAGAAACAGAGGAATCCTTGCTATTGAAGACCTCCGTGACTCTTCAATAAGCGTGAACAGCACACCGAGTTTTCACGAACACACCGCTCCATTCTGCAAACTGAAAGCTATGAAAACAAATGTATGTATGCAATGCTTCTTTATAACCATAAGCCACTTGACTCATCACAACAAGCCGGAATAGCAAATTGTACTAAAAAAAGTAAGCAAAAAAAATGTGACCCGCATAGGTCTATATTTACAAGCAACTTTACAGAAAATTTATTTATGGTATTCACTCACACATTTGAATACGGATGCTTTCATCACATAAAAGTCGACTTTAAAAAATCAGAAGTCGTTCAACCTCTAATTGTGACAGAAATATATTACATATTGTAAGGCAGAATGTACTTCTCAATGTAATAGTAATAATATTACAATTATTTAACTTTATTTTTAAGAAATAACACACAATTTTTCTTCCATTTTTTTATTTTAGCAGTAAACCTCTGTTGTGCAGCACTTTCTATGCCAAAAAATAAAAAAATAAAATAAAAGTAAATATTAAATTTTCATTTTATTGTATTGAATACCAGCTTTTATTTTGATAAAATTGTTATTAAATAAAAAAAATTTTTTTAATTGTAATTAAAAAAAATAAAAAATAAAACAGATAACAGTATTTCTGGGGGGAAAAAAGTTTAAGTTTTATGCATTTAGCTGATTAGACATGCCTATTAAAATGTAATCAAACAATTAAAATGGAATTCAGAAATATTTAAATGGAAAACATGGAATTTAGGGAAAAATACGAATTTGATGGGACCCTAAAAATGTATGTATTTAAAAATGTAACTTAAAAATGTTGTTCAATTGTACAACTTTCATTATTTCAATTAACTAGACATGCTTTTTAATTACTACAATTTAATTTATCAATTATGAAAAAAATTGGAATCCAGAAATTAAATTTGGAAAAAAATAAAACAGATTTAATGGGGGTCCAATAATGTTAATCATACAAGTTTTTCACAACCATTTCCCACCTTCTCTCTGGTACTTAGTATTAAACACTGATTTGACATTAATTATTTATGCACAATGTGCCAAATCTTCATTACCAATAGCAAGGACACAGGTACAGGGCCATATGTCAGGCCACAGTCAGCATTCAAGAGAAAGCGTGCGAGGGATTGACCATGGGGTGAGTTTATGCTACACGCCTGTGGCAAATCCCATCCTGCAGCTCCACAATTGAATCAGCAGTGCCTCTCATTCATGCATTAGTGCACAGGACACAGGATACAGAACTCAGCAGACTCTCTTAACTCAATAAGAGAACTTGTCAGACATCAGGACAGATTTTCGTTGCTGATGCTATCATGGATTTCCCCTCGTCTATCTATGCACCTGGATCTCAGCTTCCACATGTTCAATCTCTCCTGGTAAAGCAAGAGCCCTAACGTTGCCAGATCTGATTCTTCTTCTGAAAAATAGATTTAGGTTTATAGAGGAAACCTTGTAGATATCATGTTATTTATTTATTTACTTACTTACGTATTTATATGTTGTGTTCAATGTAACTTTAAAAATATTTTAAATATTCATTTATGTATTTGTTAGAAAACCATTTGTTTTGCATTGCATTCTTACAATGAGAAGCTATTTATATTTTACTGCATTTGAATTCAAATATTATTTATTTAAACAAAACTCCGTTGCGTGTATTGATAAAGATATTCCGTCTTATAAACAAACAATGTGAACAATGAGTAATCTTTATGTAGAAATTAACCCGCCCAACTGGTTTAACCAAATCAATTTCAACCGATAACTCAAGAGCTCTCAATTCTACGAGTTTTATGATAAACAGCAATTAAATAATAAATCATCAATTTACAAAAATGATTTGTTCATTTATCAGGCACTCACACTGACCAAGATGAAATCACTGTGTGATGAAGTTATGATGGATATGAAGGTCATTGTCTGCCTACGCATAACTTGAACCCTAAACACAATTTCTGCTCTATTCTTCGAATTGCGCTATTAAAATTAATCTAATTATCATCAATTACATCAGCCCAGATAAGACAGGAAGACAGATACAGTCATGTAGTCTAATAATAATTATGAAAAACAGGAGAATCCAGATGATTTCACAGGAATGCTGTGAAAGGAACAAGTAAGATCCCCAAATCTATTGTAATAATATTTCACAATATTTATCTTTTGACTGTATTCTGAACTGTCATCAGTTTGAAACCTCCCACATTTAACCACCAAACCAATAAAACAATTACAATTCAGTCAAATCTACATCATTTCCTGGTACATATTCAGTTTTACTTGGAGATCCCATTGTATCACATTATTATGTATGTTTCATGTTGTCTATAAACTTCATAACTCATAAGAAGCTTCATCGGGCCAGGCAGCGGTGGTCTCCTGGTGTTGGCGTGTGTATGGAGATATGAGAGTATTACCTCTTGTACACTTGAGCTCTCCCACTAAATTACAAGGCATCAGCCAACAGCTTCAGTCAGATCTGTACATTCCCCAGCTGTGCTCATCATATCACTGCATTCCTGCTTGCTAAACTGCATTGTGTATTCTTCACAGCTCTAACATCTTTAAAACTGTTACATTTATTTATATTTAGCTGCATATTATACTGTGTCAAATTAATATAATATAAAATACATAATACATAATACATAAATACTGCTTTATATATATATATCACATAATAATAACTAACAATAATTATAACCATAATAACACATCATTTCACTGCATTCCTGTTTTCTGCACTGTGTATTGTTCACAGCTCTAAGTTTAAAACCGCACATTTGCAAAAATAATGACTATTACACATAATACATTTCATATTACACACAAATTATATAAATAATCTCAGCCTGTGTCAAATTAGCATTATAGCCTTTTGTGCTTTGTGAAACAGATTATATAGCCTATATAAATTATATACTTTTTTTAAAGGGCAATATAAATATTACTTCGTAAAATTAATTTTTCATGCTATAAATTAATTGAAATATATAATATTGGTATATATAATTATGGTTGCTAATTATAAATTAAAATCAACACAAAATAATGTTTTTATATCATAAATAATGTAATAGCGTGCTTAAAACTGTATATTTGCAACAATAGTGTAAAATAATTTTATGCATATTATATACCATATTATATGTTATTCACAAATTATAGAAATAATGTCAGCCAGCAAGGCTAGATTTTTTTTCTCTCTTTTTCTTAATGGCCAATATATATATATATTAGGGATGCACCGATACCGATACTGGTATCGGTATCGGGCCCGAT
>NW_015637544.1:414315-424121 GCF_001515625.1 Sinocyclocheilus rhinocerous | reverse complement strand
ATATATATATATATAATTAACAATTATCATTGCTAAATATAAATTAATTTTAGGATTATATTATATTATATTATATAGGATCTTGATATTATTTTTCATGTTGTACAATTTCTAAAATCAGGAATACTGTGAATTTGTAAAACTGAATTTGCAGACTGTTCCATAAAAAACTTGCTGGAGAAATAGGAGGAGTGATGTTGCTACGGAAACTAAGCCCACAAATGAGCAAGACACAGAACAGCACAGATTTTTTTTCTTCCTTTTGTTTTCACTTTTGAAAGAAACCACATGTTTATCTTGATATCATGCCCTGACGTGTTACTCAAAGACAAAGCTGCCACACATAGCACTCCCTGCTCCCTCAGTTAGCTTAATGAAGATAAAGTAGGTATTTACTATGGGCCGGAAAAATCTCAGTCCAACGGTAGAAGATCCACAGCATATGGAGTACAAGCAGGACGCACGGGACAGTCTGTGAAGAGCCCATGTTAAGCAAACAATGATTTTGGACAGCACTGAGACACGCTCCATTACGCCTGATCCGCACACATCACAGCCCACTGACCAACACGACAACACAGCACCTACCATCCCCAGCTAACTAGTGCTCACTCTCACCCTCAGCTCCTGTAGCGCACCGAGACGTATGAGAACACAGATGGCCTGAACATTAGCTGTTCTCCACAGAGTTACCACGGCATGAGCAGTCTAATATAAACACACATGCACTGGAGAATAACTCTCGGAAAACAAATGCACTTCCTCAGTGCTAAAACAGGTTATTTCTAGTGTTTGACTGATATGTGTTTTGTAATAGGCAATGAAACAAACGAAAAAAAGAAAAAGAAAAGATGAATATATATATATATATATATATATATACAGAATATATTTTAATATAAAACAGTTACTTTTAATTTTTTATATATATTCACAATATTCCACTGTATTTTAATCAAATAAATGGAGACTTCTTTCAAAAACATTGAAAATTATAATTTGACCAAAGTTTTGACCACTACTACATTATATAATAAAATATAATATAATATGTAATAACATAATAATTTTTGAAAGTAAGTTGAAAGAAGTCCCTTAAGCTCACCAAGGCTACATTTGTTTGATAAAAAAAAATCAATATGGTAAATTTTATTAAAATCTATTTTTTTTTTATTGTAATATATTTTTAAAAAGTAATTCATTCCTGTGACTCCAAAGCTGAATTTTCAGCAGCCATTACTCCAGTCTTTCAAAATTAAAAACAGTTGTGCTGCTTAATATTTTTTTTGTGGAATCTACAATATTTTTTCAAGATTCTTTGATGAATAAAACTGCATTTTTAATTGAAATTGTAACAATGTAAATGTCTTTACTGTTTTGATCAATTTAATACATTTTTTGCAAACCTTTAGATCCCTTTTAACACACCTAACTCTCGTAAAAAAAAAATTTAAAAAAAACTTGTTCAGCAAAGATCTCAAACAAGTCAATGCATGTCACAATTCCTATACTACTTTTATTTTAAAAATTCCTAGACAATGGACATGTGTAGTTGCATTCATCAATAACTCTACTGTACATTGACTGATGAGAGCAGAAGTGATGTTTCTGAATGATTCTTGTTGAAGGAGGCTTTATTTACACTTGTGGTGTGGTTTAAACTGACAGCTCATTAGCATTACAAAAGACCAGCCCCTTCCACATTCAGAACAGCCAGTCTCTAAATATAGCCTCTTAAATAATGTAGGAGGGTGGAGAGCAGCACTCAATAATTAAGTGGATTTGTTCTGGTCAGAAAAGAGGAACTTTTTATTGTGTCACGGCTAAAGTGGGGCAAGACGGCTGAGGTGTCGTCTTGCCAAGCAGGAGAGCAGAATCAAGAGGCTTCAATTACCATTCATTAATCTGAAGAACCTTCTTTCGCCACAAAGAACCTTTTGTGAAACAGAAAGGTTCTTGAGATGTTAAAGGTTCTTTATGGAACCATTTAGACAAAAAAAAAAGGTTATTCTATGGCATCGTGAAGCACCTTTATTTTTAAGAGTGCAATGTAAATGTAACCAAGAAAATCTCATGCAAAATCCAGAGAAGAGTGTTTGAATTTTAAATGACTATATTTTAATATACTTATATTAATATAATTTGATTATAGGCTTATTATATTCTTTAATATTTCATAATAATTATTCATATAATTTGATGCCATTAAAATGAGTGACTAACGAAACCAAAAGACTAATGGTGCATTATGAAAACAAAATGACTAAGTTTAAAGAAAAGAAAAGAAAAGAAAATAAATGAAAAGAAAAGAAAAGAAAAGCCTGTCCATATTCTTGAGAAGGAGCTCTTTCAACAAGTGGTCGTGACTGAATATCAACAGGTTGAAGGCTCTGTAAAGTAGAGCACTGCTGACTGAGCTGCATTTACTGCATGCTCACTATGAGAGATGAATTATCAGTTATTCAATCTGCAATCATTCCAGATGTTTGAAGCCGCATGGATGTCTCCCATGTGTGCAGGGCTGCTACAGTAGCACCATCCGCTGCTTACCGCCCTGGACACGAACAGCAAAACACACGCACACAGGCTTCAGATACGAAACAACGTGTCTTACCTTGCTTCGTATTTGCCCGGAGGTTGACACTTTCCTGATGAGTTTCTGCGGCCCTTCCTGCTCTCCCTCGCTGTCGGATGACTCGTCCACCACCGGCCCGGAGACCCCGACAGCCCCCAAGACGGGGAGCCCTGAGGCGGACGCCGCTGGTTTCTCCGGCTCCTGCGGGGAAGAGGCACAGCGCTCGGGGTTATGAAGGCGCTCAGCCGCTCCCTTCCTCTCCGCCGGGATGCGGGAGTTGGACAGCGGCTGGAAAGCGGTTCTCTTGGCCGTCATGCTTTTGCGTTTTCCTGCGCAACCGCGCGTCTCCAGACATTCGCTCAGTGCGCTATTGTCAATGAGCTGCTGTGAAACTTTCCTAGCCGGCTAGTGTGCATGTTCGTGTCTGAACACGGCTGCTGGATGGTTCTCCTGAGCGCTTCTCTGGCTGCAGGAGGGCAGGAGGGCTGAGGAAATCACTGTAGCAAACCCTAGCGGCGGACGGGAACCTCACAAACTATGGCGAGGATACAGCAACAGATGTTTCTCCTGTAACATTATAGCCGACTACAAACCACAGCCGGGCTCAGCCTCGGAGCCTAGCGAGAGCTGCCAGATATAGACTGCATTTTGGACATTGTTGGCGCGTCCCGAAAAAAAGTGCTGTCAGGGGGACAGATCTACCACAATGACAATAAAACTGCTAGATTGAGGGGGGTTGGGTACCCCTTTTACAAAAATATGTGTCCCTGGACCACAAAACCAGTCATAAGTAGAACGGGTATCTTTGTAGCAATAGTCAACACATTGTATGGGTCAAAATGATCGATTTTTCTTACAGATTCCAGATTTTCAAATAATTGTATCTAATCCATATATTGTCCTGTCCTAACAAACCGTACATCAATGGAAAGCGTATTTATTCAGCTTTCGGATGATTATATCTTAATCTCAATTAAAATTTAAACTTAAAATTAAAAACTTATGACTGGTTTTATGGTCCAGGGTCACATAAACAATTAGTATGTCGCTAGGGTATAGGTTTTTTTTTTTTTTACTTTTCTTATTTCTTGGGTATAAAAGTTAGATTAGGCCTACACCGACAACAGAAATCCCGTTCGCGTGAGACGGTAACCATAGCAACAGGATGTGTATTGACAGTACACCCACATCACAAAACATAATTACTGTCAGTATTTCTCTCTTTATTACACATTTACATGTCGCTAGTATATCAACAAGAAAGTTTTGTATAAAACCAGACTGTTGAGGTTCAACTGGAGCCAAAACATTTTTTGGTTACGTTGCTTGCGTGAGACAATCCTCTTCAGAGATTCAGTTTCAAGCTAATAGTAGTTTCACTTCAAATGCTCTTTCTTACTGTCATGTATATTATACATTTATTCACATTAGCACACATAAAAGCCATGTAACAGCCCAATTAAGTAGATAACAGATTTGTAATAATCTGCGTAATTGATGGTTTGTGAATTCAAACAGTTGACCTAAACACAAACCCTATTGATTTTATAGATCATCTGTCCAAATATTCTTTACATTCACAGGTGTATTTTATAAACATGTCGCGACAGAGCCTGCCTGTTTTTATTTAAAACTACTCCAGGTCGAAATGCGGATCTAAACAGCACCAAACACATTTCCAAATTTAATTTACTTCCATTTCACCCTCTATATGAAAATGGGTCATTGCGGTCCGCACATTTCCTCTCATTCAGTTGTAACTTAAAATAGCTAAGAAAAGCTAACAGCGAATGCCACCAAGAATAACTGTGGCTTAATTATGTTTCCAACTGGTCAATCGTGCAGCTATTTAAAACAAATCACTGTACTCCCAAAAGCCTGGACTGCTAAAAAATAACAATAAAAATCGGTCAGTTGGATTCTACTTAGGCTATATGTCTAAATCTATCTCGTCCAAAAGTGCATCAGTTTGTAGAGGAATGCAAACTCGCCTAAGGATCGAGCAGCTCAACTGAAGGAAGAACTGGATTCTTCTTCGCGGATCAGAGAAACGACCGAGTGCTTACTAACACCATGTTAAAATCCCATAATCAGCATGCATGTGCGGTTATAAAGGATCTCTCTGATGGTGCGTATCGGAGTAGAAAGCGTGCAGCAGTACTGACCAGCTCTTCCCAGGCAGGGCTGCGAGTGTATTGGCAATCATCTTCCATATTCTCCTAGTCCCTGTGCTCAAGATCTCTCCGCGCACGCTTCAGCACAAATCAAGCGCTACTTTCACTCGTGTAATCGGGCATATGGTTTGAGTCTATTACACCCTTTCTCCACTCCTCCCTGCTCTATCAGGGTCTCTCTCCCAGAGACTGAGCCTCCTTCTCTGCACGTGATAAATGTCAAATCCCTACAAGGATTTGAAGCGCTATCCGTGACGTCAGGGAACCTGCTTTTTACACATTATCCCATATTTTAAAGACTCCGTAATAACAATAATAACCAGCACTAGAAACACACGCTTTTATGATTGTTTAGAAAGACATGTTAATTTGCACGCCGTCACATTAAAAGCAACATACAAATAGTTTTATATTATGTGATCAAAGATTGCATGAATTCGTATTTATTTATAACATTATGCATTAGCTCATAAAGAGTTTCGAGTCACTGACTTCATATATGAACATTGGGATAAAATCATTAAAGTGATAGTACAACGAGACAATACGTCTCATTATTCGGCCTAAGATGCAGTTTTTATTTTATTTTATTTTATTTTATTTTATTTTGTTCCAAACTGTCTGCGTGCTTGTTTATGGTTAAGTTCAGTCAATTCACTTACAACCAAACTACATCACGGGAATCCCCCTAACCTCAACAGAAGTTATTCTTTGAGTTATTCCTGGAAATCAACGCTTCGGGAAAGATTTTGTAAGTTTGTTTCCCGTGGAGCCGACGAGCCGTTCGAATGTTTAAAAATCGGAACTCATAAAGCAGCAGCCCGTTCCACACGGAAGACGTGTTAACTGGACGGTTTCTGTCCGTCACCTAAATGCTTCCGTCTAGAGCTGCCCACTGCTGGCGTAAACACTTATGTCGCGAGCATGATGAAATAACAGTGGACATATTATAGTGTAGCCGGTATATTTGTAATTTAACAGCACTTTTCAAAGGTTCAGGATGCATTCGCGTATGTTATTCAAAGGCACAGCTGCAGCTATTGCTGCGAGAAGGATTCGCCATATACTGGGGCCCGTTTTGTCAAAAGAAGGTTGGAAGTGCAGCGCACATGAGGTCAAACTCCTCAACACCTCGTCAGGTACTAATAAAGACTGTTTATCATCTTCTTGGCTTTATAGATTGTTATTAAGCCGGTTTAGAGGTTAACCCGTCCCTCAAAGTATTACATTAGTCACTCACAGGTCAAAAATAGCCCACCAAGTTCGTTTTATTTTGTATTCTGTTTTCAGATGTGTTTACATGCGTCTTTAACGTTTCTATAAATATTGAGGTTTTAAAATAAATGCCTGCTCTGTTGACAAGGATTGTTTGTAAGTGGATACTCCAAATATGATATATGTTTGTTTGTTTATGTTACATTTGCTTTGTTTTGCTATTTAATTGAACCATTTTTTGTCTTCACAGGTGACACTGTGAAGATAGGCGAGATCTCATATGTGCTCAAATCTCCCAGAAATCCAGAACTTGTGCCAGTAAATCATAGTATGTGCCAGTTTGTATGATGTGGTTACTCTGCTAGGACACCTGTGTGAACTTCAACTTCATACTGTACATCCATTAAAAGTCACCAAAAAAAAGTCATTGCAAAAATGCCTCATAAATGTGACATTGGTTTTATTATTGCTAAACAAAACAATCAAACAAAAATGTCGGATGCAGGATGAAATTTGAAATTCTATTAAGATTTTATTACATTTTTAACTTTTAAAATAAATACACAAAACAATCAATTAACATGAGTTAAATATCATAAATATTAAAAATGTAGGTGATTATAAGTATTAAGCTAACTAGTTGCAAATTACTTTTTAGTAATCTGCCATTTAAATAAAATAATTGTTCATAATTTAATTTTATTGTAATTTTGTTTTTAAATATATGTATATATACATACATATACTGTATATATGGAGAGCAAGAGAGTAAAAAAAAAAAAAAAATTTTTTATTTTTTTACAGTGATGGAGGCTTTGCCACAAATGGTCACCCAACACCTTCGCTGGATAATGCAGAAGGACCTTCTTGGACAGGACGTGTTTCTCATTGGTCCTCCTGGTCCTCTGCGCCGTTCAATTGCCATGCAGTACCTGGTAATTTCAAGTATTACCACCCCCAACCACACCCCCCAATACTTGCTCAATTTCTGCAAAGTGAAACACGCAACTACATCCTTTATCGTCTTTCCTCTTTTTACATTTTTTTTCTTGTTTGCTAGGAATTAACAAAGCGAGAAGTGGAATATGTTGCCTATATATGGAGAGCAAGAGAGTAAAAAAAAAAAAAAAAATTTTTTATTTTTTTACAGTGATGGAGGCTTTGCCACAAATGGTCACCCAACACCTTCGCTGGATAATGCAGAAGGACCTTCTTGGACAGGACGTGTTTCTCATTGGTCCTCCTGGTCCTCTGCGCCGTTCAATTGCCATGCAGTACCTGGTAATTTCAAGTATTACCACCCCCAACCACACCCCCCAATACTTGCTCAATTTCTGCAAAGTGAAACACGCAACTACATCCTTTATCGTCTTTCCTCTTTTTACATTTTTTTTCTTGTTTGCTAGGAATTAACAAAGCGAGAAGTGGAATATGTTGCCCTGTCCAGAGATACTACTGAGACTGATCTCAAACAGCGCAGAGAGATCCGGTCTGGAACTGCCTTTTACATCGACCAGGCAAGTAGAGCTCTTTCACCTTTCACTCTTCTACAAAAAATAAATACATAAATAATCCATGTATCATTCGTTTTTTGATTTAACATTAAAAGTAGAAAAATGAGAAAACCGCTCCAAAAAACGAACAATTAGAATTCAGCTTAAATTTCCGTTTTTCGTTCAGGGATAGAAAAATTAATAAACAGCTTGTATATTCAATTTCTACAATTGGGTGGGAATTAAACGCCCCTTTTTTGCTGATTGGTCAGCCGAAGATCAAACCGTGCCGTCATCAGTTCTTCTGCAGTATCACGCAGCAGAATAATAGTCCTCCGCTGCTGCAGTTGTACGGATTCTTAATGCGTTAATTGCAACTACATTTCATCTTTTTTGATCAAACAAACTGACTAATGAATAGCTCGACACAACTCGTACCGGGGCAGAGCCTAGACAGGGCTTTCTTCTGTGTAGACCAGTGGTTCTTAAAGTGATGGGGGGTCCGCAAATTAATTTTCTATAGCCTACCGTATTTTACAGACTGTAAAGTGGCTTTTTTATCATGATACATACTGTGATTTATTCCAAAGTGACTTATATGATGCATTTAACGTCAAATAATCTAAATGAAGCCTTTTAAAAGACAAGTATTCCCTGTGGTTCATGTTTGTGGCATGCGCCGGAAAGATGCTCATGGAGACCGAGACGCGCTAAAGCAGCGCATTCTGTTGTTCTCATTATTTCTCAAGGCATGACATTGAGAATAAAAATATACATTTTACCATACGACTATTTAATGACGGAGCATTAAGTTATTTCCCCTCGATGGGGAAAAAAATCTAAGTGAACATCAATCAGTACTAAATATTAATTTAAACTGCATATTTAAACTGCTTTAATTATGACTGCTGCTTATTTCCTGTGCACTTCAATACTGGTCTGCGCTTGACTGTAGTCGCGCCTGTCTGCTTATTGAGTTTATATGCATCTCGTGGCAAATATTCCAAGCATTCTGAAGGTATACTGTGGTGAGAAACAAACCGAAATGGCAAGTTATTACATTTTATGAAAATCTTGCAGTGCAGTCCTGTGTGCGAGGCGAGCACATATCCTTTTGAGATATCAATTATAATCAATTTTAATAAAACACAAGACTACATTATAAAACTCTAAGAGTAGGCTATTTAATGTCTGTTGTTCTCCGGTTGTCAGTCAAAATGACAGTTCTTGCGTGAACGTTATAGGCCTATATATACCCAAGCCAATTTATTATTCTTTCCTTATGTCTTAGTGTTTAAAATATTTAATTTTAAACAAATTAATTAATTAAACAAACATACTTACTGGGTGAGCAGGGTAGGCTATGACAGCTGTCATATCATACCCTGCCATGCCCAGCTGATGCAAAGAATAGAATTTATATCTACACAGAAGAAAGCCCTGTCTAGACTCTGCCCCGGTATGAGTTGTGTCGAGCTATTCATTAGCCTGTTTGTTTGATGAAAAAAGATTAAATGTAGTTGCAATAAATGCGTTAAGAATCCATACAACTGCAGCAGCGGAGGACTATTATTCTGCTGCGTGATACTGCAGAAGAACTGATGACGGCACGGTTTGATCTTCAGCTGACCAATCAGCAGAAAGGGGCGTTTAATTCCCGCCCACATGTAGAAATCGAATTAATTAAACAAACAAACAGACTTACTGGGTGAGCAGGGTAGGCTATGACAGCTGTCATATCATACCCTGCCATGCCCAGCTGATGCAAAGAATAGAATTTATATCTACACAGAAGAAAGCCCTGTCTAGACTCTGCCCCAGTATGAGTTGTGTTGAGCTATTCATTAGTCAGTTTGTTTGATCAAAAAAGATGAAATGTAGTTGCAATTAACGCGTTAAGAATCCATACAACTGCAGCAGCGGAGGACTATTATTCTGCTGCGTGATACTGTGGAAGAACTGATGACGGCACGGTTTGATCTTCGGCTGACCAATCAGCAGAAAGGGGCGTTTAATTCCCACCCAATTGTAGAAATCGAATATTCAAGCTGTTTATTAAAGCAATAAGCTCCAAGAAGCCGTGGTTTACAGTGAATTTATAACAGCTAAGGGGTGTTGTTAGGCACGAAGCGGAGTTATAAATTCACTGTAAACTACGGCTTCACGGGGCTTATTGCTTTTATAAAATGGTTATTCCATATACGTAAGTAAGGTTTCACAAAATAAAACCGAGCAAATAAAGTGTAATGATATTAATAAAAACAGTATTCTTCCACCAAACAATGTAGTTCCTCAGAAACAGTTGTGGTTGCAACAAAGTGGTTGCCGAGCAACACACAAACGTAAACA
>NW_015637544.1:410323-412277 GCF_001515625.1 Sinocyclocheilus rhinocerous | reverse complement strand
TTACAGTGAATTTATAACAGCTAAGGGGTGTTGTTAGGCACGAAGCGGAGTTATAAATTCACTGTAAACTACGGCTTCACGGGGCTTATTGCTTTTATAAAATGGTTATTCCATATACGTAAGTAAGGTTTCACAAAATAAAACCGAGCAAATAAAGTGTAATGATATTAATAAAAACAGTAGTCTTCCACCAAACAATGTAGTTCCTCAGAAACAGTTGGTTGCAACAAAGTGGTTGCCAAGCAAGACAAACGTAAACAAAGGTGTATGTTTGTAGAGTAATTTACAACAGCTTCGAACGTGGCTCAGCCAATCAGAATCAAGGACCGGAACTATCCGTTTTATAATAATTTTTCTATCTCTGAATGAAAAACGAAAATTTAAGCTGAATTCTCGTTTTTCATTTTTTGCCAAAAAAACGAAAAAAGGAGCTGTTTTTTTCATTTTTCTACTTTCAATATAAAATCAAAAAATGAATGAACGAATGATACATGGATTTAAAATACATATTTAATTACTTTTTAATTTATGTATTATGTATCTTATTTTTGATTTAGTTATTTTATTATTTATAATATTTTTTAAATTATTTATTTATTGCGCAATAATTTGGAATACTTGATTCTAATTAGTCTTTTTTTTAATAGTGACTACTGAACTATTATTTGGCTGTTTTCCCATATATTATATTATGTCATGTCATGTCATGTTACATTATATTATATTATATTATATTGCATTTATTGGGAACCAAGGAGGCCATCCTTTACTCAGTCTCATGGTAAATGGAGATGAATTCCCACAGGATCTGGCAAATTCTACTCTTTTCATCCGAAGTCCAGATGATCAGTTATATCCACTTATTCAGCTTTGTCTTCCCAGGTATTCAATTATTAGCCACAGCTCCTCTGTTCTGCTCATATATCTAATGAAAGGTTCGCACAGTGAGGAAATGGTGACATATTCCCCTGGAAACGGTCTCTGAGCCTGTTTAAGTGGTATATGGGGTCATAACCTTTGTGATCGGAGTCTGTAGGTCCAGTGCTCCTGATTCTAAAGCATTTTGATAATGAATTGTGCCTTAAGCAGATGGTGTATTAAATAGATTTTGGCTTAGATTTAATGCACAGACTCCAAGCTTACAGTGTTGCATCAGATTCCATCACTTGTGCTTGTTTTAGCTGTGTGGAGTGATGGATAGGCAGCAGACGTGGACGTCTTGTTTAAAGGTGGGCTGCATGTGGGGGCTGGGTGTTAACTAGAGCAGCTCACGGCTCTCCGGGGCACTGCGCTCATTTTCAGACCTATATAACAAGCTTTGTGTGTCAGGCAAACGACTCCCAGTTGACTAGCCTTTATGTGTGAATGGGAAATGTTTTAGACTGAATGATCAACTATTCATAGAGGTTTTCTCTGTTCAAAAGTCGATATGATAGTGTCTAATTTAAGCAATTAGCTACAAGAGGCCATGCTGTATTGAGAATGTATGGCTGAAGAATGTTGTCTGCTCATCATTTACATTACAGAACCACAAATGGATTATTGCATTAATGGTTACTACATATAATAAAATATTAAGGACAAACACTTTTATTAAGCACATTCCTTAGAGACTTAAGAATGGCTTGTGTCGATGAGGGCTGGACGATATGGGCAAAATTTATATCACAATATATTTCTTAATTTCGGTTGATACGATATAATTCCGATATCGATATGAAGTTATGAACACTATTTTTTTTAAAAACCTAATAAAAACTGCCAAGAACACCCACAACAGATGTCTGTACCTACAAACTTATGAAAAATGAATTTGCCAAGTCTATCAAACCTCCTCCTATAAAACTATATAATATTTTAGAGAAAATAAAAAAACAGCACAAATATCTTTTATTTGTATTTAGCCTTCATACAAACAAGAAATGTGAAATCACTGTCAAATAAACATCTCAGA
>NW_015637544.1:385070-410311 GCF_001515625.1 Sinocyclocheilus rhinocerous | reverse complement strand
AAAAAAAAAAAAAAACAGTATTTGTCAAGAATAGAAGTGAACTGCTCTGTAAAGTGGGTGAAATGACAAATGAACACAGTACAGATAGGAAGTCCTCCCCAAGACAAAAAAGTGTCACAGACAGTTTTTCTGGTTCTTTGCTTGAGTTTGGAATGCTGACTTCTGGATTTAGTCTGTCTCAGTTTCTTCATGTCATTCCAGACAGACTGAGTGATGGTGCGATTAGATCTCTGTGTGGAGCACTGGCTGTTGTCAAACTCCTTGTGCAAACAAAAATCTCACTGGACTATTACAATTAATGGCAAAATGAATGTTTGGAAATGTAAACTGATATTTCTTACTGACACACTACAGTAAAAGATAGAAATAACTTCCTTAAAACCATTTTTAGCTGGTGAAAATACTAGTGTTCTAATAATTTTGGCCACCACTGTAAATATATATAGTAAGAAATTATTATAATACAGATTATGCCAAACTACTCTTTTGCTAGTTATTCTCAAAAATGTAAGCCTGTTTTACCACAAAAAAAAATTTATAACCCTCATGCCAGCTGTGATGTTTTGTGGCGAAAAGTTGCTTCTCAAATACTTCTTGAGAGTATTGTGCTCTAGAACAGTGACTTGAAGGTTGTTGCACCAGAGAGTTAGACTGAGCTTGTGTCCCTGCCCTTATTCTGCACATTGTCATCTAAGTCCTGTTCTAATAACCCATTACCCAAATATCATATTCCGAATCGGCTCACTTCCTGCAAGGTGCCTCTACATGATCCTGTCTTTTCTGTCTCCTTCAGTGTGCTGTCCGAGCTGCAACTGAGGGTCGGATTCTGGTGTTGGAGGGGCTGGAGAAGGCAGAGAGGAACGTGTTGCCAGTTCTCAATAACCTGCTGGAGAATCGAGAGATGCAGCTGGAAGATGGACGCTTTCTCATGTCAGCACAGCGCTACGACAAACTCCTGGAGGTGAGGACAACCATGCTGTATCTACAGCCCTCCCTGTGGTTACAGAAGCAGACTGACCAGTCAGAGATATGTCCTTAAACTCATGCTTTTTGGCCCTGTTTACACCTGCTATTAAGATGCATTTTGACCAATCGGATCACAAGTTGACGAGGTAGACACATTCCCGTTCAAACCTAATGTTTTGATTGCTCTCTTTTGTCCACTTTTCTTTTTTTGTCCATATTTGTATATATGGGCTTTTTCTGATCACTCCATCTAATGATCTAATGATCTAATGATCGAAAGTAGACAAGCTCAATTTGTTTCAGACTCCATTTACACCTGTATTTTAGCATTGTCCACTTGTAATTGGATCAACAAAAATGCATCTTAATACCATGTGTAAACAGGGCCTCAGATAGAGATATTGGTAACACTTTACAATAACTTAATAATATTTACATTGTTATTAATTATACCTACATAAACCACAAAATTAATAACACCTGCCAGTGGTGGCTCAGGTAAGAACATTTAAAAGTCACATATATTTAATTTTATTACATACATACATATAGTGTCATTTCTTCAGCGTTGTCACATGAAAAGATATAATAAAATATTTACAAAAATGTGAGGGGTGTACTCACTTCTGTGAGATTCTGTATATATACATTATTTTATCTAAAAATAAGTAACATTTATTTCCCAATCTGTACTGTTTGCTATGTTGGTTTTGATCTAATAGGAGCACACTAAAGATGAGCTGGATGCGTGGAAAATCGTTCGGGTGAGTGAGGATTTTCGAGTCATTGCTCTCGGCCTGCCTGTTCCCCGATACAAAGGAAACCCGCTGGATCCACCTCTCCGCTCCCGCTTCCAGGCCAGAGACATCTACTACCTTCCCTTCAAGGTGCTTTCAGACACAGAGAAGCATGTTATGAATATGAGATGTACTGATAAATGTTTAGTGTCACTAGTGTCCGGCCTCTAACGGTTTATGTTTCTTAAAAGGACCAGCTAGAGCATCTATACAGAATTGGACCAAATGTGCCTCCTGAAAGGTATAGTGGTTTTCAAACATGGATTTTCATCGGCCATATTGTGGACTGAAAGCAGAAACGATTTTCTCCCATCTTAGGGTGTCCCAGCTCTTGTCTTTGGCCACTACACTTTGTTCTCAAGAGTCTGCCAGCTTAAGTCTGCCTGATTTCCCTATGGACAATCTTCCATCTGCCCTCGCAGTTCTAGTGAGTAGCAGACTGCATGACGTATCCTACATAACGGTTCATGGTGAAGTGTGTAATTTCTGCATCACTTAACAGAAACAAATGTCATTTAACATTGAGAAATATTATAAGTGTGATTGTGCTGAAATTTAATTTACATTTGGAGAGGCATTTGATTTGTAGATATGTATTTATAGATATGGTTGAAGATGATTTGTATCTGTTGCAGAACCTGTTCCCCATGCTGTCAGCGCAGCAGCTGGTCCAGAGGCTTTACCCGTACGAGGTCATGCTGGGAAAGGAAGGCCGTACCGCCGTTGAAGGGGTGCTCAGTGTAAGTTTCTCCAATGATAGGGAGCTCACTCTTACGCAAAATAATAATGGGGTTGTGTAGCATAGTAGATAACCTGGGCTGGTAACTAGTGCTAGGCAATATAGCTGAAATAAATTGCCCAGCAGTAGTTATCAGTCCTACTAGTTAATTAAAAAATATATAATAATAATGATTTGTGCTGTCAAAGGATGAAAAAATAATGAATAAATCAAATTTTTTTATAATTAATCACCATTGTGTTTATATTTCCATACTTTCACATTGAATCTCCAAATTAATGTAGAAACAACATAAAGATGTTATATTTTAAATATGTGTTTAATGGCATCTTTTTACGAAGTAGCCTCTTTTTTTTTTAATGAAGACCAGTATCATTGATACCAATACCGGTACCCCCTGGTGCAGGGTTTCCGCGGGGTCTTAAAAAGTCTTAAATTTAGTTGTATCAAATTTAAGGCCTTAAAAAGTCTTAAATTGTACAAGAAAGTCTTATTTAGGATTTCAAGAGGTCTTAAATTTGGGGACGGAAAGACCAGAATTGCGATATGGCTGAATGTGACGATTAAACTTCAAAAGGCTATGATTTCATTAAATAAACACGAGCGCTGCATGTTCAGCGTCCGGTGCTGCGCTGCTTTGTGTTCAGCCATTACCGGGGAAACAGTTATATTTCTACCAAACGTTCCACCTGCTGGCAGAGAATGAATGAGCATTTTCAATAAAACTGTTGTTTTGTTCAGAGTTCAGACCAATGCGAAAATCGACCTATGTTTTTAAACAGGCAGAGCTTTGAATGTGATGAAAATAATATATGAAAAACAAAATTTTACATAACATTAGGCTATAGCTTATATTTATTTAGTACATTTTTTAATTAATGTAAAAACTAAAATGAATTGTAAAACTGAAAGTAATTTTTTTAAATTGTGTTCAGCATGGTGGGCCGCATTTGAATTCGTGACGTTCGCATGCAGCCTGCGGGCCGCGGGTTGAGAACCACTGGTTTAGAGGTATCGATATCGGCGATACTGGGCTTGAAAATATCGGTTCGAAAATAAAATAAGAGGTATCGCCCATCCCTACTACAGAGTGAACGCATACATTAGGTGATGAAGTCTAGTAGGTTAGACTAATGCGCGCGCATTTAGAGCACGTTCTTTCACTGCATGAATCAGTCTATTAAAATGCATTAAGAATTATCACATAATTTAAGATATGAGGCAGAAAATGTATATTTTTTAAATCATTTAATATAGTTAATATCACACGAAGAGTGCCGTTTTTTTTCTCCAGAAGTAAGCATGCAAATGTGATATGCATTAAGAATTATCACATAATTTAAGATATGAGGCAGAAAATGTATATTTTTTAAATCATTTAATATAGTTAATATCACACGAAGAGTGCCGTTTTTTTTCTCCAGAAGTAAGCATGATTACAAATGTGATATTGATTTTAAACTACAGTTCAATAAACAAGTAGTTAATATTAAAAGACTTACGTTTTAGCCACCATATTTCCTGTTTTTGCTCTATTTCTCTAACAAAAATCATCCCAAACAAAGCCACAGCGCTGTTTTGTGTCTCTGAGCAAAAGGACGCTGTTTTTTTCCTAAATGAATCAACTGTTTAAATGATTCGGTTCAAACGCAATGACGCACTTATTTTTTAAATCATTTCAAACATCAGTTTTCAATGTTTTATGTTTAAAATATCAAAACATTATTTATGCGTTTGTAACTGCAGGTTAAAGTATTTAATGTCCTTCAGTGCTGCATTAAACGGTGTGTAAATACATCTAAATGAGACTTCTAATGCAGCTTCTGTGCTTCCTCTGCATTGCAAAGATCAATTTTGTTGATACTGATTTAATTTGCTTGGTAACAGCCCAAATGCAAGAATTTGACTCAAAAGATGGTGCACACTTTTAGAAAAAATGGCTTAAAGGTAAAAATGCCCATAAAACGAGTTGGAAATTATTCATTTCTATTACTGCTTTGAACTGACCACACAGAATATGAAGAATATCAAAAAATTCAGGAGTCCGCTGTCCACGGTAGTCCTTAAGATATCAGCACAATAACACACTCGTCTATCGAGTGTTATCGTCTAATTAGCGTTATCGATAAAATCCCAGAAAATTATCGAGATATCATTTTTGTCAGTACACCCCTAATTTGTTATTTAATTGTTTATAATAATTGTTTAAATTAATATAATAATACTTTTGACTTAAAGGCTGAAATGTAAAGTTTATCATTTTATAAAACTTTGTTTTTGTGAAAACTTGTATCTGAACTGTAAATTATGCTTTTTACAGTAATTTTACAGTTTAATATGGTACTATAAACATTGCCCTACCCCACTTATATGGTATTAATTTTATTTGTGCAGGTCTTAAAAAAGGTCTTAAAGTCTTAAATTTGATCTTAAAAATCCTGCAGAAACCCTGTTAAGGGAACTTAACAATCTTAACATAAACTGTCAATTGTATATGCATAAACTATACATTGAATATAGATTCATCTTTATTCAAGCTACAAAAGTTAATCAGCATGAGTGATTTTTCCTTTTCTATTGTTCTTTGATTTACATCAGTGACACTGACCGCAGCAGGAAAAAATGAATGCTGCGTTAATTGCGTTAAATATTTTTAGCATGTTAAACTGGAAAAAATCACTCAGTTAACACGTTAATTTTGACAGCACTAAAAATAATAATAATAATAATAATAATAAACTAAGAGTTACTTGCATTTATAGATTTGCATATTTCCACCCACAGGATTTTACACCAGGTGCGATTTATAAAATAAAATAAAACAATAAAAATATAATTTATATAATAATATATTATACAATAATTAAATTTTTAAAAATATTATATTATTTATTATTGTATCTATCTGTCTTACAATCTATCTATTTATACCAACACACACACACATATAATAATAATAATAATAATAATAATAATAAAAAAACCTAGCACCTATAAAATAATCAAGGTGTTTTTTTCCATACTCTTTCACTAAATTAACACAAGAATGGTATTTAATCCTGTTCTTTTGTATGCACTGATATAACAATACATAGCAATAAACAGCTATATTTACCCATGTGTGAACATTTTTGAGAGATGAAGAATTTTCGCTTGATTATTTGAAACAAATAGCTTGATTGAAATGCATGAACTTATCAACGCTGACACCATTTTCCCCTTCTAAATTAGAGATGCTGTTACATTTGTAAATCGTGAGGCTAGAAAGATACTTGTCTTGTGAAAAGCTCAAAATCACACACATAATTTCCACTAATAGACACTCTGTTCTCAGAGGTTTGAGTTGACTGATGGGAGCACGAAACCTTCTCCGACTGCAGTGCTGAGCGTTGAGTCTGTGAATGGAGATCACGCAGGACAGGCAGCTGTCACCCTCAACATAGCCAACCAGAACATCACCTTTAAGGTCAGGACGCAGCCATGGTGGTCAATTTGCTTCATGCTTTATTTGGAAATGCAGGTTAGATGAACCGTTTCTTCCCTCGAAAGGAAATGCTGTGGTTTCTCCGCAGGTTCCTTCAGGGACGCGGCCGAGTCGCCCACCCAACAGCAGTCCCGCGTTCATCGGCACCCCCACCCACGACCGCCTGCTGGCCGAGATGATGCAGTCCCACCTCGTCAAAGACATTTGTCTGATCGGAGCCAAGGTACACAGGCAACTTCCTGTGGCCACCCTCATTGAGCAAATGCACTTTGAACTAGAAAGTTGATGTGTTTCAAACAAGAACAATAGCTCACTTTTCATACTGCCTGTTAAGGTAATGCAGGAAGATCATCGGGGTCTTCTGTGTGTGCGTCATGGCTTGCGTTCTTATTTAAGTGAGATTAGATCAGATGAACAAGGTGCATCATATGCTTGTTTGGTAATATTGCCTTGTGGTTTGGCTAATGCTGTTTCTTGTTGTTTTTCCAGGGTTGTGGCAAATCCGTGATTGCAAGGGAATTTGCTGACATGCTGGGCTACAGCACTGAACCAATTATGCTTTATCAGGTAATGTCAAAACATAAGAAAATAATAAAAACTAATCAGTCCCAAGAAGACAAATTGGTAACATTTTAAAGGAAGGATCAAAACAAGTTATGCTGTATGCCACAGATGCTTTCGATTTCAACAGAAAATGGTTGTCTCTCAGCTATTGTCAATTTGGTATTTGTTTACATTTTTTTTACAACTCAAATCATTCAGATTCAAACAAATTCACCACCAAAATGTAAAATAATTGTTTTCTTCAAAAATGGCACTTTTTATTCTAGATTTATCTCAAAATTGTATGTTTTCATATGACTGAAATCATACGAATTTATACGAATTCACTCTTTTCTTCTAAAAATTTAGAAGAAAAAAAAGTTATCCAAATTCATACGATTTCACCACCAAAATGTAAAATAATTGTTTCCTTCTAAAATTGCACAAATTTATACAAATTCACCAACCAGTTCCCAAAAATGTAAATTTGTCTTTTACTTACTTTTTGTCCTAAAAAGCAGATGTTTCATTTGACTCAAATCATCCAAATTCATACGAATTTAAGACCATTATTGGCAAAATGTGAAATACTTTTTTTTTTTCATCTAAAAATATCTTTTTTTTTCTAAAGATCCTATGTTTTTGTGTGACTCTCTATATGAACTCATACACATTGACCACTAAAAATTCACCACACATTTCTTCTAAAAAGTATCTTTTTATTTTATTTTTTTCTTAAAAATCATGTTTTCATATGACTTAAACCATACAATTAATTCATACAATTTCACAATCAATTTGCCAAAGTTGTTTAGCTTATAGTTACATTTTCAAGTTATGTTTTCTTATAAGATTGTGTTAGAAACCAACTGTGCAATTTTTTTTTATTTTATTTTTTTTATTTTTGCTTTTTTGTTTGCATTTAAATTGCAAGACGCAGGCCAGTGGTATCAAAAATGGTCTAGAGATGCATTTTCAAAGTCGTCCATCTAGCACATGTCTACATAGAGAAATAAACTGCATTGCAGCTTTTCAATTTTACCTTTAACCCGGAATATTCTTTTGTAAAATGCAAAATGTTCCTAGTTGTGTCTTCCTTGAACCCCTTTCTTTTGCTCTTTTCTGTTTGGTTCTCTGAATGTACCTTCACATCACATGAGCATGGTTTTGTGTTTGCTCAGTTGTGTGCAGCTGTGGACAGTGAGGTTTTCAGATGAGTGTTTGGGTTTTTGGGGGAAAGCTCAGTGTTGTCCTGGGCATCAGCACACAGAGCCAGAGGTCATGCACCACAGGGGCCACAGATCTCCCTGAGTTTCCATCAGCAATCATTAGTGTTTTTAATATTTGTGATTCTTGTAAGACCACACAAAATATTTTTGAGCTTCAGTCCTTAAATAGCCATGTGTTCTTGGGTCGTTTCTATTCTGGGATCAGAGTGATGCACTGTCCTTGATCTCCCCCAGTTATCATTAACCGCATTGGCCCCATTCTGCTGTCAGAACACGAAATCTAGTGAGCTGACTACGTAGACAGCCTTTTAAGGCATCATAGTTGTGCTCCCAATGTAAATTCGGTTTAAAAAGGCAGATGTCTTTACACACAGCATTGGCACTAAAATAATACAATAAACATTAACTAAATATAAAATGTCAGACAAAACACCCTAATGTACATTACTGATATCAAAAATAAGAATAAATAAAACTATTTAAGTAATCATATGTGACGCGAGACTTCTGTAAACTTCCTTGTACTTTTTTTTTAGCAATGATTATACAGTAAGTAATCACAAATTTGACCATTTTAATTTTACAGTTAAACATATAAACACTTTTACAGTGTTGTGGTGAGCTTAGTGAACATTTGTTACTTGAAGCCTGTGTATAATGCATTATAAAATTATTCCTAATGCATTAATTATATCTTTTAATGCACCATAAAATGCATTATGGTATTTGTAACCACAGTTATAATACATTGTAATACTTCAGTTTTACACCTTTAGAAAGTACAGTGCATTAAAACACACAACGAACAACCAATTTTATGTGTAGCAAGGAATCTGCGAGTATTTTAATTTTTGAACTTTGTTTACAATTATTTATGATGCATTATGAATGCCTTTATAATGCATTATACAAAGTATTAGCAAGAAAGTCCTCGAAAATGAGTGACTCTTGTACTTTGGATTTTATTTATTCAATTCTGTGAAGCTCAAATGAAAAAATATATATATATATTCTACCCAATTATTTGACTATTTTACCCAGTTTTGTGTGTTTTATTTCATGCATAGTATCACATTATTAGCTTAGCAGCATGTTTCTTCCTATGTATAGTGTTACAAATCAGTAACTTGCTAGTAAGGTAGCTCACAAAATTTTGAGATGGTTAATTAAGGAATTCATTTTATTTTTTATTTTATTATTATTATTATTTTTTTTTCCAATAACAAATAACAGTTAAAGCAGTAGTTCACCCAGAAATTACAATTTGCTGACAATTTACTCACCCTCAGGCCATCCAAGATGTAGATGAGTTTGTTTCTTCATCAGAACAGATTTAGCATTACATCACTTGCTCATCAATGAATCCTCTGCAGTGAATGGGTGCCGTCAGAATGAGAGTCCAAACAGCTGATAAAAACATCACAGTAATCCACAAGTACCCCACATGACTTCAGTCCATCAATTAATGTCTTGTGAAGTCATAATAACGCTTCCTCCAGTGAAAAAGTCCATCCCCTGTTGTCCTCTCTCATCAAAATCCACTGTTTTTGTCTTGTAAACAAATCTGTGCATATTTCTCTCCTGATTCAGACGAGACAACTTTTGCACTGGATAAAGCAATATTATAAGCTATAGAGGACTTACATTTTAGCTGGTAGCAACAGTTTGATGTTAAAAACGTCTTAATGAAGGATTTGTCACAAACACTCAGCTTTTTGCTTCACTGAATTACTTGTGGATTACTTGTAATGTTTTTATCAGCTGTTTGGACTCTCATTCTGACGGCACCCATTCACTGCAGAGGATCCATTGGTGAGCAAGTGATGCAATTCTGCATTTCTCCAAATCGGTTCTGATGGAGAAACAAACTCATCTTGGATGACTTGAGGGTGAGCACATTTTCAGCAAGTTTTCAAACTTTGTGAAAAATGTTGACTGAGACTTCAGACAAAATGTAGTGAGGAGCTGATGTGAAGAGCTCTTGCTGCGTGACCAGCGGCCGGGTGCTTTTCACACCAGCTGAGCGACCCGTCAGCATCTGGGTCTGATCGCAGCATGCTCGTGTTTTGATGCACCTCATACAAACATTTGCGCCGCAGGTAGTAAAACACTGTGTGTGTGCGCGCTTAATACTGGAATGTCGGGAATTCCTTTGGCTCAGTGAGAATAGAGCAGGAAAAGGAAGCTGTCCGTGCATCATGCTTAAGTTATTTTTGCCCGGTGAGAGCAAGAGGTCATAGTGTATGGGGAAAAGAGGAATTTTGTAGCGCACTTCATCTTGTTAGCCCTCTGAAGCCCTTTTATGAACTCGTATGGGCCTCTGCTCGTCCCTGATGACATACAGTGCTTTCAGTTGTGGAAACAAATACCACGTCACAAGCCAGAAAAAGAGTCTTGGCACTTGCTTTGACAAGCAATAATGTTTTGTGTCTTGTGTTTCCTCTTGTTATGATAGTTTTGTTCTCCCTGTGTAGATTCGCCTTTAGATAACTTTTCAATGTTTTCCTTGCTTTAAAAGTTAATGCGAATTTCTCAAATAATTTGGCAAACAGTCTTAGTGGAAAAGTTCAACTGATCATATGTTCGTATTTTAATGCTTTAAATTTAATTTAGTCTATAATAATAAAAACAAAATATGAACCATGGCACATGGAGCCAATGCACATTATATATGTGAAATTGCGATTGAAAATTGTGTATTATTTGAACATGCTTGAAGCTAGTGATATGTGATGATCAATGCAGGTATGATTTTTTTTTAATGTTTTTTAAAGATGTTTCACTAAGGCTGCACTTATTTGATCAAAAATACAGTAAAACAGTAATATATTTTGAAATATTATTACAATTAAAAATAACCATTTTATATTTGAATATTTTTTTTAAATGTAGTTTATTCCTGTGATCAAAGCTGAATTTTCAGCAGCCAGTCTTCAGTGTCACATGATGCTTCAGAAATCATTTACTGATATAGAAACTTTTCTTATTATTATCAAAGTTGAAAACAGTTGTGCTGCTGAATATTTTTGTGGAAGCATGACCATTTTTTTCCCATAAGGGAATGAACAGAAAGAACTGCATTTATTTAATATATTTTAAATGGAATCTTTTGTAACTTTATAAATGTTTTGATTTTTAACCTTTGATCAATGTAACACCTCCTAGCTGAATACTGATAAATACTGATAAGATACTGATAAATTATCAGTATCTTAAAAAACAGGGTAAATGTTATGTAATTAGTGTATATATGGTATGTTAAGGATTGTGGTCCAATGATCTGACAAAAAACAAACAAACAAAAACAGAACAGTTATAAAATGAAGAAAAAACTAGAACACACCAGAAAATGTACAAAACCACATACAAAAATTTAATTAATTGAACATTTTCATTTCTCACCATATTTATTAAAAATTTGCCAATATATTGATCGATCACTACTTGAGATGATGGCACAGTTCTTTGCTTAAATCTTGAGTCATGGTGGATATATTGTATTATTGCACAAAGTCAGTCACAGCCATACATTTCCATATCAATGTAAAGCCTGTGAGTGTTCATAGAGTATGAATGATTGACCTCAGATGCACTTGTAAACCCTGTATACACACACTTCTGTCCTTCTTTCACCCCTGCCTCTCTGTCAGCGCACTACAGGATACACTAAATTACACTCTCTCTGTGTGTGTGTGTTTGTGTGTGTGTGTGTGTGTTAGGATATGACTGCGCGGGACCTCCTCCAGCAGAGGTACACCCTGCCTAATGGAGACACGGCCTGGAGGGCCTCCCCGCTGGTCACTGCTGCTCAGGAGGGCAAGCTGGTGCTGCTGGACGGCATCCACCGTGTCAACC
This sequence comes from Sinocyclocheilus rhinocerous, assembly GCF_001515625.1. Taxonomy (NCBI): domain Eukaryota; kingdom Metazoa; phylum Chordata; class Actinopteri; order Cypriniformes; family Cyprinidae; genus Sinocyclocheilus; species Sinocyclocheilus rhinocerous. The sequence goes on along the minus strand of NW_015637544.1, from coordinate 398,698 downwards.
TGGGCACTCTGGCTGTGCTTTCCAGGTCAGTCTCGGTCCATGCTACACTTACTGTGCTTAGCCTCAGTCTAGAGGCTTACACTGTAACACTCCTAACCCAGTGTGATGCGATCTTTTTTATCATCTGTCGTCCAGAATGGTCTGAATTCACATTTACATTTATTCATTTAGCAAACGCTTTTATCCAAAGCGACTTACAGATGAGGAATACAACAGGCAAATAAACACAGGAAGTGCTCGTAATACAAAGTTTCAGAAATTGAAAAATTGACATTAGTTCAAGCTAGACAAGTAGGGATTAAGTAACATGATCTTTACTTAATATCCTAATGATTTTTGGCATAAAAGAAAAATCAGTAATTTTGACCCATACAATGTATTTTTGGCTATTGCTACAAATATACCCCAGTGACTTAAGACTGGTTTTGTGCTCCAGGGTCACATATTAAGATGCAATCAAATGTTGACGAAAGAGATGAGTTTTCAGCTGTCGCTTGAAAATTGTCAGGGATTCAGCATATCTATAGTAGTACTAATAATAGTAATAATAATAGGAGTATAATCATTTTTATTCTATTTATAATTAATTATGATAATTTGAATGTTCATTATATGAATAAATTAATACTACTAATTCTTCTACTTATACAACTACTAAAAATAATTCAATTATCATAATATCAATAAATTAACATTATTACTACAACAACAACAACTAATTTTTACTTGTTTAATTACGTAGTAGAAGTAGTAGTTAGTAGTAATAGTTATTTATCATAAGGAACATTTAAATTACTACTACTACTGCTACACTACTAATAAATTGTTATTATAAAGATTTGAATTGTTGTCGTTGTTGTTGTTATTATTATTATTATTATTATTATTATTATTATCACTATTATTATTCATTTATTGTCATTATTATCAGTAGCAGTAGTTTTATTTATTTATTTAGTATTATTATGAACATTTAAATTACTACTGCTAATAATAATACTATTAGTAATAATAATTATTAACAATAATAAGAATTTATTGATATTCTGAACATTTAATTGAACATTACTAGTACTACTAATACTACTAATAATAATTGAATAATAATTCAAATGGTCATAACAATACATTATTATTATTATTATCATTATTATTATGAAAATGTTATTTGTTATTATTAGTAGTAGCAGTAGTAGTAATTCATTGATATGAACATTTGAATTATTGTTATTACTACTACTACTGATAATAATAATAATAATAATAACATATATAAACATTTGAATTATTATTATTATTATTATTAGTAGTAGTAGTAGTAGTAGTTTTAAATGTTTATAATATCAATATTGTTCACAAATGTTCATAATATCAATATTATTATTATTGTTGTTATTAATAATTTTATAAAAAGTGGACAAATTAGTTGAGACTGGAAATATTTGACCCTCTAACTCTAGCACTCTCTATTCTAATTATATTCTTTATATAAAAAAAAAACATTTTGCCACTTTTAGACTTGCACTCTATTTACTAACTGCTTGTTTTCTTTAAAAAAAAAAAAAAAACTAACACTAACACTAGCTTCTCTAATCTTTTTGTATTCTATCTATTTTTTTTCTTTTTATTTATTATACAATTAACAAAAGCAAAAAAGGCCTCTAACTAGCTTGCTCTATTCTTTTTCTATTCTATTGGTTTTCTTTTTATTTATTATATAATAAAAAAAAAAAACCTTGCTACGTGTTCTGCATTAAGCTAACTGAGACTTATAGCACTTGTATATCATTGCTCTTTTGTTGATTTTGATTGCTTCCTTTGGATAAAAGCATCTGCTAAATGACTACATGTAAATGGAAACTAGGACACTGTGTTTTATGTACCTCCCTTCATAAATGTCTATTAACAATTTTTGGCACAATATTTTTCTATCCTTTTATTTTTGGTCTTTTGGCAGTTTTTTTTTTTTCTTTCTTTCCTGAGAACACACACTTGGTGTGAAAAACCCAGCACTGCTATTTCTGTGCTTTTCACTTGATTTGTTTGGAGATTAATCTGGCCTGTCTACCGTCTCAGGTTGCTGCATGACCGCGAGCTGGCTCTGTATGACGGGACTCGACTACTGTTGAGTTTTGCACTTTGGAGCAGATTGCTGGTCATTTGTTTGGTGATTAATCTGGCCTGCCTACTGTCTCAGGTTGCTGCATGACCGAGAGCTAGCTCTGTATGACAGGACTACTGAGGTGGGACCGTTACCAGACTCTAAAAGACGAGCTACAGCTCACAGACCAGGAGCTGCAAGACAGGTAATATTGTAATCAAACAATTGCATGAATCTGCTCAACTCACGCTTACCCTAGCTTACTGTTGCTAAATGCACAGATGTTTAAATGATATTCTGTTGTCTTCCGGTCATTTTCAAGTTTTTTGTTTGTTTTTTTATCATGGAACCAGACATTGTGACATTATGAAGAATGTATAAACACAGAATAAACACAGTAAAAGCAAATGTAAAGTTGTTTATCAAAGGGTTAGTTCACCCAAAAAAATGCAAATTCTTTCTCTATTTACTTCAAATGCAAAGTCTTTCATTCATCATAAATGAAGTTTTTTTTTTTTTTAATATTAGCTCATTATTTTTGGTCCATACATTGAAAGTCCAAGCAACCAAAACTTTCAAGCTTAAGAAAGTTCATAAAGACATCCATATGTCTATTAAAAATCCATATGAATCAAGCAGTTTTATTGAAGTCCTCTGAAGAGACACAATTGCTTTATATGATGATACTCGGTTTTGCTATAATTAAAATGCATTAATATAATTTATTTAATATATTTGGATTGTTCCTGTATCTCCATTTAAGTTGGATAAGCACATAATGGCCTTAGGACCGGTCTGAGGCTCTCGTTAAGTTATAAACGTTTTTATGTCCAGCTGAGGTAATGCTTTTAAGAAGCGTGCCATTGAAATGAAGTACTTACGTGAGGCCGGTGTTCTGCTTAGTGTTTTAGAAATCCCAGCACCTATCATTTCTCATGAGAGCTCCATCCAACCTTTGGTCTCAGTGCCAGCAGCAGTTGCAGAGTAACTGTTGCTGTGGCTCGGCAGTGCGCCGCGATCATGGAACAGAACAGGAATCTCACGTTAATCAACACCTGTATGTGTTCGTGGGGGAGATGTGAGAATTCAGCACATTCATAGCAGCCCTTCTTTATGAACTGGCTCTCAGCAGTCGGATGATTATGACACATCCAGTGTATCTCAGATGACTTTATTAAACGGATATAGTTCACTCAAACATTTCAATTCAAATGACATGCATAAAGGAAGGCAGATGCTATTTGCATTAGGTAAAAATAGCATGAATAAGTATTTTCTATGTAATAATTAGTAGTTAGATGCTATTCATACCTATTGCTAATAGTTGCAGATACAATCTGTATATTGTAGTACATTATGAAACGATAAGCAGTAATACCATATTCAGTGTAAATATTATATTTATTAAAATCATAAATGGATAGGACCACCCTTGTCCCTGTTTCTAAAGCCCATCCCTACACCTACCCCTAACCATTACCATACTGAACCTGCTGACCAACATGAGGACACCACATCAAATTTAATTTGTAGACCTATGATATACCTGTTAACCACATTATTGCCTCTATTAAATCCCCATTAGGCACTTTGTTTCCACTTTCTTCATTTTTGGAATTTGAGAAAGGCAGATTCAAACTCGGATATATATTTAATATATATAGTGATAGATCGATAGATAGATAGAAACGTCATGGTAACACAACACTCAAGTAATACAATACACATTAATTTAGACATAAGTTAACATAAGATGTAACATAAAATATAATATACAATATTCTCTCTCTCTCTCTATATATATATATATACATACATACATACATACACACACAACTGTAATATACATAGTAGTAGTAATAATGGTAGTAATAGTAATGCAATAAACATTCGTTTAACAACGTAAGATGTAACATAAAGTAGAGTAGTAGTAGTATACAACTGTATACTGTATACAACATAAATGAAAACTAAGAAACAATTATTTCAATGAAGAAAAAATCAAATATGAGGTACCACCGAGAATTCAGTTTCAAAAACTGTACATTTAATAGTACTTTACTGTAAAATGACATAATATGTCCTTTTATATCTATTGCAGTTATTCGCCGTACATATTAATGGTACTTACTGTTAACCAATTAACAGGATTTTACCATAGCATTTTTAAAATTACAATTATTTCTTTTTACAGCATTACAAAAGCAATGGGACATGAAATTGAATTAATGTATTTGGGATCATTTGTGGTAAATAGGGTCAACCCCCCAAAACTGAAAAGTCATGTTTTTGCAAAATCTAAAAAAAACTTAATCCTTAATAGACCACATTATTAGATCATGTTGGACATTTATTTTAATATACTCAAGTTTTTATATAAGCAAGCTTTTAGTAAGACAGGTCCATGTGATATTATGTGCTTTGAGATCACTCAATAAGTCCATTTGTCACGTCCGGTTCTCCGTCTCATTTGACCTGAAGCGACGCAGTCATAAACGCTCAATGAATACTGAATGTTCTGATGCCTCACACAAAGCCATATAGGAGGTGTTGATTAACCTACTGTGACGTCATCTCTGTAGAGAGACTCTGTCTCAGGACAACAAGCCTTGTGACAGCGAGTCCAGACCGAGCGTCCGTGTCTGCGAGAAACACTGGGTTACGATGAGATGCATTTCAGCCCATGACAATGGCTGCTTTCATCTCCAGACCGCAATAACAGGAAACTGCCCACCAGACGGTCCAGCTCAATTTAATCCCAGGGCTTATTTTATAGGTTTTGTCAGTTAGCACCATCACACTCACTGTATTTTATGCCACAACATTTTGTTGCTATGGTGCATCATCATTTTTTTTAAATGGAGAGTTAATAAGCTAAAGTTTATAATAGTTCAAGTCTTGTTTTGTAATATAATAACACTGAGTATGACTGCTGAATTTGTTTACAGCGTTCAGTATTGTTTTAGCATTCTTGTGACTTTTTCAGATCTGGTTCCAGAGGCGTCATGCCCATTCAAAGTACGTTTGGCACGTGCCCCCTCAGATTTCTGAGCAAAGTGGATTTTAAATGCAGCTTCCAAAAGACAAAAAAATAGCCGAATAATATTTTTTATATTTGATACAATCACACCGGTGTGATTAGAACGTTCAGTGCGTCATATCATCAGCTGCTAAATTCAAATCTGCGTTCGTTGGCTGGTGCTGAGCCAGGTACAGACGCGTTAATACAGCACTGCGCATTAACCAATCACACACGATTCTGTTGAGCTTATGAATGCAATGGCCAATCAGAGACGTTCAGATGAGTCATCGTTGAAACGTGGTGTTTTGTTCACTTGCTCGCTGACTGAATTATAAGCAACAGTGCAGATGTGCGTACGAATGCAAGTAAGATATTAATTTCACAGTGTAAACAGCTTCAGTGATTTAAATGGGAGTTTTTGAGAGTGCCTGAACTCTGGCTAGACTGAAGTGAAAATGTTCTTTGATAATGTAAATGTTCTTTGCTCTCTGTAAAATGAAAATGTTAGTAACTTACAATATTGTTATTAAATTCACATTAAATACAAAGTCAGTCATATTAAAAATATTTTATGGCATGACACCCTTATCTGGTACTTAAAGTCGGGTTTTTATGTGTAGTTAATAGATTACACTATTACTCTACTTTGCCCATCACCCATTATAGATCAAATAACAATCTGGTGCAAAACGCATTTACTTACGCGTTTGAGAATCGAGATATTTCCTGATATAGTTAACACGTTTGGAAATATTTTGAATAAAAAGGAAAAAAAATTAATAAAACATAAGCCTATATCAGTTATAGTGCTATTGTGGCTGCTGTGTCACATGACAAGCATGATGAGCCCCCTCCCACACACACTCGTGCCCCCTCAAAAATCATGAGTGCATGACGCCACTGTCTGGTTCCATTTTTATTTTTGACATTTAGAAACCGAGTGAACTCCATGATGTTGGACTCAAAAATGAACATTCTGTCATCATTTACTTACTTCATGTCGTCCCATTCCTGTTTGACTTACTTCCATGCAACGCAAATTTTTTATTTTTAAAAATGCACTGGCTGTTTTTTCCCATTAAATAGTTTAGAGTGTTTGTGAACTGCATCAACCGATTCATTAAATTCATCAAATGAACAGTACATTCATGAATGTATTTGGTTCACGTTAATTTCTGTGAGTGTAGGCCACTTATATCCTGAATTTAAAAACACAACACATGCCAAGCATATTATGCCAAATTTGTACTGAAAATTGTTTATAAAGTTTAATCTGTTGTCAATGAAAGAGAAGCTTTAAAGTCTCGTTGTGGTTTTCCTCAAAAATTAAAAGCCTTGGTTTAAAGGTGCTGTATGTAGGATTGACAACTAGTGGTTGAACTAGGTATTGCAGTCTAAATTCTAAATATTTTGGGGGTTTTTTCACCCATTCGGCCCCTCCTCCTCAGACTTGACGCACACGCAGGTTGCCAGATTGACGACACCAACAGGAACGAGCGCACATGACGATGAATGAAATTAAATACACAGTGTTTTCCGCCAACTGGCAACCCGGGGTGCCGAAATACAATTGGGTAAACTGGCAGTGGGCGGGTTACACAGACCAAAACAAAGACAGACATTCCGTCCCGGAACGCACATTTTCACAATGCTTTCACTGTAGCATTGTTTTTCAGATAAACAAGTATGTTAACTTAGCATGTTTCTTAAATATCTGCAAACATATTATGATATTTTTATGCTTATTTAATTATTATTTTTATATTATATTATATTATTTTTATTTTTATTTCATTTAGTTTAAATCGATGTACTAAAATACCTAAATCTGAAATAAGAATTAATAAAAAATAGACAAACTAATCTAAATGACAAACACGCACAACAAAATTATGAAAAATGTAACAAAAATTAAAATGAAAATAAAAAAATACAACAATAAAAACTAATTTAAAATATTGAAAGAACTACAATTGTATCTTATGCTAAAATAACACCAATCTGAAATGGTCTCTTAGACCTAATTTCCATATTTTGTAATTTTCTCTAGTATATTATGTGACGTAAAATTATTGTAATCTTAGCCACATCTTATCAGCACCTGATCAGTGAAATGACAAATCTGTGAGTGTCACGGTGAAGAAATCAGTGCTGTTGGATGTATTTTTGTGTCCTGCTGGTGGAGCCCCACCTAGATGGGTAGGAAGGATGTTTGTGGTGGCGCGTCTGAGGTTGAAATAAAGTCACTTCCTCTTCCTGTGTTTCCAGCCGACGTCTCAGACTTCACTTGTGGTCTCTTCATGTGGTTCCAACACTGCTCTTAATTAGCGAGCCTGTGTTCCTGCCAGCCTCAGACTCACATACACACTTCTTACTGTACAGGCATATTAATGACGCCTCTAAAAGTCACACTTTGCTCGGCTGCGTGGGGCAGGACTGCTGTCTCTGACCTTCTGAGGTCAACGCTGTGCTAGGGAGCAGAATATAGGTGCTCTCACAGAGTCAACTATTATTAGCATCTTGGTCTGTCTCTCTGTTTGTCTCTCAGTCTTTCTCAGCCTTATTGCATGCAATAAGGGATAATGTGTTGATTACTTGAACAGTTTAGCATCACAAAACATGATCTCTCATGTGTGCAAATTGTTGAAAACAATGCTTCACAACCAGGATTTTACATTTTATGAAAGTAATGTCATTAAAATCCAATATTTATTTTGTTTTTTATTTTTTTATTTATGCTTTTTTTTGGCTATATATACAACTGTATAGATTTTCATTTTTGAAGAAGAAATTAATCCTTTATTATGCATGCACAGATGCATTAAATTGATCAAAAGTGGCAGTAAAGACAAAAAAAATGATCACAAATGACACGAATATTAAGCAGTGCAATTGTTTTCAACATTGATGGTAATAATAATGTTGTCATGCGGTCGTGGTTGTAGTAAGAGAGCGCATGAGGAAGGAGTAAACGTAGGGATACTTTAATGAACATCAACACACAATAACCGTTGAAAATAACATTAATCCAGGACAAAGGAATGACAGAAACTGAGGGCTTATAAAGGGCAGGCAACTAAGGAGCAAACGAGATGATTAATACAACACAGGTGGGAACTAATGAAAGATGATTACCTAAATGAGCAGGAAATGAACCAAATAGGGGCAAACAGGAACTAGACAGAAACGTACATGTGACAAATGTTTCTTGAGCAGCAAATCAGCATATTAACATGATTTCTGAAGGATCATGCGGCACTGAAGACTGGAGTAATAATGCTGAAAATTCAGCTTTGCGTCACAACAATAAATTACATTTTAACATATTAAAATAGAAAACGGTTATAGTCTGCACAAAAATCTTGCTCTTCACCAAGTTCTGAAATCTAATTTACATTACACAATGCAAACGTAGTGCATCAAAATTCAAACCAATGGTGACTAGAAATATTGATGTCAAACTTGAAAAATGGGTCTTGATACACCATATTTGCATCACAAATTATGTTTTATTGTTTTATGGTGACTAACCAATTGAAAGTCTGTTATTTCCTCACAGAAAGTTGTTATATGGCTTCTGTAGTTTTGTTGTTGTTTGTTTGTTTGTTTGTTTTTGTTTTGCTTTTATTTTTGTTGTTGTGTTTTTTTTTATTTTTGTGCTTTTTGTTTTGTTTTTGTATGGTTGTGTTTTTTGTGTTGTGTTTTGTTTTTAGTTTTTTGTTTTGTTTTATTTTTGTTTTTTTGTTGTCATGTTGTGTTTTTCATATTTTTAGGGGGTTTTTTTCTTTTTGTTTTGTGTTTTTGTTTAGTTTTTTTCATTTTGTTTTGTATTGTTTTTGTTTGTTTTTTGCTTTTTGTTTGACATTACAGCCCCTGGTCACTGTATTTCACTTTTACCTTGTTTGCATAAATTGTCTGTCGTATAGTTTTCTTATAGATTAGTTATAGCATTGTGGGTAAAGATGATAGCAGTGCACCTGTGTATGATTACTGCTAACAAGTGCTACATTCAGTAATGATGTAAATGTTAGAAACGGGAGCTGGTGTCTTTGAAACCAGGGACATGGACTTGGAAGATAGGAAGGTGTTGCTAGGCAACAAGAGGTGCAGTTGATCTGATGAAGATCTAAAATTGTGTGATAATGAAGAATCGCGATCGCTCTCTCTGTGTCAGTAGGTGTATTTATGCATTTCATGCAGGGGGCTTCACTGTTTATAAATAGACGGAGCTGTCCAGTGGGATTAGGTGGCGATGCAGCTCGAGCGCAAACTATTGTCAGCGATACAATATCAATGTGCCAGAGATCAGCGAGGGCACGGATCTTGACATGAGCATATCCTATTCACTTTGACGGATGAATGGACTGACTTCACCTCCTCTTGTTCTCATGTAGTCATCAGTGATCAGGTGCCTTTGGTTATGCCAGCCCCCTGAAACATATTATAATCATAACATAACAATCATAACAAAGAATGACAGTTGCTGTGACTCTGTCTGTTTTCAGGTCACCTGCTCCATTGTCTTGATCGTCTGTGTGATAACTTCACATCAGCTATGTTCAGAATGCAATACCAACTTATTTCTTACACTGCCTAATTATTTGTATTTAAAAAGAAGATAAAAAGTAGTCATAAAGAAACCTGATTTGAATATAAACTTCAGTCACTTGTGTCTAATGTTCGGATCCCTCAGAAAGACACACTACCATTCAGAAGTTTGGATTTAGTAAAAAGTTGTTAATGTTTTTGAAAAACATGTGTCTTATGCTCACCAAGACTGCATTTATTTGACCAAAAATACTATAAAAATGCCCAGTAATATTAGGGCTGAATGATAGGCCTGAATCTAAATAAAACTGAAATTTATCGAATTACAAAGGCTGCGCTTTAATAAATTAAATATATATATATATATATATATGCCCTGCATGTTTCAGTATGAAGTGGCACTACTACATTACTTAATTCTTAAATACTATTTTTTTTATTTTACTGTGAAATATTACAAGAGTAATATATCTCATTTTGTTTTTTAGTAATGCTTCTATTTTTATTTAGTGATAATAATAACAATAATAATAGTAATTAAAATAATTCAATAATAATAATAATAATAATATTTATTATTATAATTTATATACATTAATATATAATTTATATTCATTAATATATAATCAAACAATTTTGGCCAAATTTTGCAGCTTTACAAACAAGCACAGCAAACTTGGAATCACAATTGTTTTGAGAAAAATCGCAATTAGATTTTCCCCCCAAATCAAGCATCTCTAGGTAAATATTGTGAAATGTTTTTAAATAATTACAAAAAAAAATTTGTTTATATTTTAATGTATTTTAGATTTTATTTAATACATGTATGCACAGCTGAATTTTCTGCATCCATTACTTCAGTCTTCAGTTTCACCTTCAGAGAAACTCAAGAAGCATTTCTTATTGTTAAAAACTACTGAAAACAGCTGCTTAATGTTTTTGTGGAAACCATGATAAATGTCTTTAATGTCACTTTTGGTTGATTTATTGCATCATTGCTGAATAAAGTTTGAATTTATTTAAAGAAAAAAACTTTTGACTGGTAGTATACAGGTATATATAGAAATGGTTTGCAGCCACGATAGTAACATCTGTCTAAGCATTGAAATTTTTTGTTGTTGTTTTGAATTATTACTCCATTATGGATCAGGAATTGGGAAGGAGAAAATAGTTCTCCTTAAAGTAACCAGTGCTGATCTTCTCCTCAGATCCATCTTCCCAGTCCACCCGTCATTCCGGATCATCGCTCTAGCGGAGCCGCCTCAGGTCGGGAGCACCACGCAGCAGTGGCTCGGCCCGGAGATCCTCACCATGTTCCTCTTTCACACCGTCAAACCACTGGCCAAGGCTGAGGAAACAGCTGTTATCCAGGGCATGGTCAGTCACATCACCTTCAGACTGAGCTATTATGTCAAATTCAGTAATGTGTTTGATTAAATCTGCTTACACCCAACATGTTTACGAACTGCATTTTATGTTGAATCAAAATATCATATAGCTTTGACGCTTGCTTTTTGGATTTGAGTCTTGTATACATTATTTTCATAACAGATCCCAAATGTTCCCAAAGAGGCAGTGGAGCAGCTGCAACACCTGACTCACAGTCTGAGAAAATCCAATGATCCTACGGTGAGCTTTCTGATGTTAGATCCCCAAAACCTTTGAAGAACAGATCGATGCCTTCACAGCAAGGAGAGACTGTGGTCCATTCCCTGACTCCAGTGGTCCAAGAACCCTTGTTAAGTGTTCCTGTTTATACAACACAACATAAGGTGTCTTGTTTAGAAAGTGCTTACTCTGCTGCTTACTGGTGTAAGTTAGTTCTGTCCCAGAAACCTTAAATAATAAAAAAAATTCTTAAAGGGATAGTCCACCCAAAAGTGAAAATTCTCTCATCATTTACTCACCCTCAATGCCATCCCGGATGAATATGACTTGAGTACTTAAGATGAACACAAACTGAGATTCTTATAAAAATCATTCGTTTTCATGAATCCATATTATGCAAATGTACATGATCTCCAAAGGTGATGCTTTAAAAACCACACAAAGTAAACACAATGGTATTTGACACAACCTCAGTGGATGAATTAATGTCTTCTGAAGTGAAATGATTGTGCATCATGCTTTACAACGTGTTGACTTAAACACTTTTCCTTATAAACATCTGTTGTTTTCCTTTAAAAGTCATTTTTGTTTTTTTGTTTTGTTTTGCTTTGCTTTTTGTTTTGTGTGTTGTGTTTTTGGTTTGGTTTGGTTTTGAGATGAAAAGTAAATGTTGTTTGGTGTTTTTGTGCTGTGTTCAGGCCCTGTCTCTTGCTTCTTCATTGTCCACCAGGCAGCTGCTGAGAATCTGTCGGCGTCTTTCTCAGTATCCACAGGAGAGTGTTGCTCACGCTGTGAACAAAGCCTGTCTGTCCAGGTAGACAAACTCAAACACATTCATTCAAGCCTCAAAGTCACCACTCAGCAACTAAATAACATTCAAAATAAAACAAACTCTGCACAAGTTTGTGCTGTTTGGTTGTTACGGAGCAACTAAGATCAAATCTTGTTTGAAAACAGGTATTTATTTTTGATTGATGCTGCTGGTGACACTATACCTTACTATAATAAACCATGTTTATATCCTTTTTTTGCTTGTGAAATTCAGAAGAGACTGGGAAATGTGTGAATACAGAATGAATAATTTTTCTTGGATTTGTAGGTTTCTGCCCAGCCTGGCTCGCTCGGCTCTTCAGAAGAGTCTGGTGAACTGCTCAATAGAGGATCAGCCTGACCCAGCATCAGAACAGAGCCATCTCTACACCTGTGAGTTACAGTACAACACCAGACCAGAGTTCAGACCAATGCTAAGCTAAACTCACAACTCACATTACAGTTCATGAGAGTTTTAATTGAATTCAACAACAGGATGTTGAATTATAATACTGAGTAATTCAACACGGTCACACAACGGGAATTTCAGTAGTCCAAGTTTTGTAAATGCCAGAAAACTAATTTCTTTGAATTTGATTCATTCCTTTTATTTCTTCTTCTTCCTTAAATTCAATTTCCATTCTGCATCCTGCTGAATTTGGAAAGTTATTCTTAGTTCAGTTCTAAATTGCACACATCCCCAACTTCAGTGGTTCCTCAGTAATTTTAGCCTGCACTGATATTTTTGTCCCATTTTCCCTGCTGTCTGTAAGAGACTTTAGATTTCAGACGTACAGTACTATGTGGTGTCTGAAAAGTGTAGATGGGAGGAAATAGACTGTTTTTGTCAAGAAAACATGTTGTGTCTCCAGGAGCTGGTCAGTGACATGGCTGAATAAGTCATCTTTGTTTGATAAAATCTCTTTTTTGAGAATCTCTCACTTTTTCTTTTTCATTTCTACTCTCACCTGTTAGGCACAGTAAAAGATGGACTTCTGACCATAGGGAACGTCTCGGCTCCTGTGTACAGCCCTGATGAGAAGATGAAGGTCCCGGATGTGCTCTTTTATGAGAACGTTCAGGTGAGCTCCTTATCTGCCCATTACCAGACGGGAACATTGTCCTCTTCTCTGCACAGTATGGGGCCACAAAGCACAATAACTTCAGCCTCATGAGCTGCACTGCTAATTTAAAGGAATATAATTCTGTCATCATTTACTCCTTCATAAATTTAAAAACCTCTTATTACTTTTTTTGTTGATAAAGGTTTCATTTTATTTATTTATGTGTGTGTGTGTGTGTGTGTGTGTGAGAGAGAATTATCCCTTTAATGCAGCACAGCAAGAAAGGTGTGTATATATATATATATATATATATATATATATAATATAGTGATTTAATATCATATTAATGGTATACTTGACAGTGTGTTATTTTGCTGAAAATGAAACCCAAAAATGTTTTTATTATAGTAATGGCTATATTTTAATGATCCAGTAAATTAAATAATTTACAGGGGCTTCATTTCATGTGATTATT
>NW_015637544.1:375553-384796 GCF_001515625.1 Sinocyclocheilus rhinocerous | reverse complement strand
TTTTTGGTTTAAAAAGCTAATTATAATAAATTAATACATAAAAACAGCTTCTTTACATTATTATAAATAAAACCTGAGGTACAACCAAATAACATAAAACATAAAAACATACAAACCTGATTTGAGGAGCCATGTTTGAATAGAATAGAATAGAATAGCAGATACAAACACACACACTAGTTGAATTCTATATTAAAACACCAAGATGCAGTGTTGCTTGGCGACCGTAAACAACCGACACTTACACCATATTTGCACATATATACCACATTATCCACCAGCCCTGCTTTTTATTAACATGGTCAGAAGACATGTTTGTGATTATTGCAGTTGCAGTTTCCACAATGATCACACGGGCCGCCAAAAATGGTTTGGTCTGGCAATGAGGAAAGCTCAATCTGTCTCTGTCTAAGCCTTGTAAATCAACTGGGTGTTTTGCTCAAAGGTCAGATCTCAGAGAGGACCCACAAAAGAACACTGGCCAACACACACACGCACACACAAGTACAGCAAGATCTCAACAGCTTCACAGTCAATCAGGATGTAATCATACTTCATTATTAGGGATTTGAAGGTCTTCTCACTATGGCGTGTTCAGTATTCAAAGTTAAGCCTCGTACTTCTCAGTCAAACCACATTGTTTCTCATCCAACACTGGAGATATGATCATATAGACTGTTCAAACAGAATTGCAAAATTACTGTTTTCCAAAAAGTTTCAAATGCTGTTTCAAAAAAGTTTAAATAATAAATTCTAAATCAGGTGTTTGAAACATTGGACACAGTAGTGTAGCAACCATGAAATCTATTTAGCATTATATCATGCAGTAATAACAAAATATAAAGTGTTGCCAGTGGTAACATTCAGTATTGCTGCCACACTGTATGTGTGGCATTTGGTCTCATGCTAGAGTTGCTGAGAGATGTGAGAAGAGAACGAGGGATGACCCAGATATTCCTCCCTCACTGCCACCTCTCTCCTCCCTTCAGAGGCCCAGAAAGAGGTGGAGGAAAAAAAGTTACTCTTGTCCCACTTTTCCATGACCTGCTTTTTGTCTTTCGAGCATTAGAAGGAGAAGTGCAGTAGTCCACTGAGGCAGAAATGAGGACACATCCCCCCCAATATGGCAAACTCTTGTCCGCTCGCATTTCTTGCGTTGTGTAATGTGTGTTTGCAGCAAACAGCATCATCCATGTGTCCTTATCATACTGAAAAAGCACTTTGTGTCTTTGCAGCCTCATAAACAGAAAACTCAATTCCTTGTGTCATATCCAGACCAGAATTCATTTCTGCTTCCTTTTATCTATTCAGCTTTTGTGTGTCTGTAAAATGTAGGTGACCCTCTCAGGCATAATTGATGCTTGTGTGTTTTCATGCTTTACTGCAGGAGCAATATGAGGTAGATCAGGTCACATGACATACAGTGGACTACAATAGTCTGAGGCCACTTTGTGAAAACACTTGAATTATTTTTTTTTATTTTATCAAAAGGGATGGTTCACCCAAAAATGAAAACTACCCCATGATTTACTCGCACTCAAGCCATCCTAGGTGTATATGACTTTCTTCTTTCAGATAAATACAATCAGAGTTATATTATAAAATCTCCTGGCTCTTCCTAGCTTTATAATAGCTTTATAAGCTTTATAGTTTATGAAGTTTTAAATATGGATATTTTTCTTACACAAAAACATTGATTCACTTCAGAAAGCCTTTATTAACCCCCCGGAGACGTGTGGATTATTTGTATGATGGATGGATGCATTTTTTGGACTTTAAAATCTCGACTCCTGTTCACTGCCATTATAAAGCTTGCAAGAGGGCAAGCAGGAAATTTTTTTAATATATCTCCGATTGTTTTCGCCTGATAGAAGCACTTGTCTAACATATAAATCTGCTAATGGTCTCCAGCATGGTTTCAGAAAAAAAAAAACATCTATTCAAAGAGTCACATGATCAATGTCATACATTTACACTACCATTCAAAAGATTGGTCAGTACGCTTTTTTTTTTTTTTAAAGAACTTTATTTAGCAAGGGTGCATTATATTGAACAAAAGTGACAAAAAAAAGCTTTTATAATTATACAAAAAAAAATCTAATTTAAATCTATTTTCTATTTCTAATTTAAATCTATTTCAAATAAATGCTGCTCTTTTGAAATTTCTATTCAATAAAGAATGCTGAACAAAACAAAAAATATCACAGTTTCCACAAAAATGTTAATGTTTTCAAAATTGATAACAAAAAAATGTTTCTTGAGCAGCAAATCAGCATATTGGAATGATTTCTGAAGGATCATGTGACACTAAAGACTAGAGTAATGATGCTGAAAATTCTGCTTTGACATCAAAGGAATACATTTTACAATATATTTAAATAGAAAACAGTAATTTGTAATCATTTTTCACAATATAACTGTTTTTACTATATTTTGACCAAGTAAATTCAGCCTTTATGAGCACAAAAGACTTATTTCAAAAACATTTTTTAAAAAATCTTACCAGCCCCAAACCTTTGAACAATAGCCTATTTTTTTTTATTAGTTGCCTAGAAATACCTATAATAACCACTTAGAAAAGTAGACCCAGCTGAAAAAGATGATTTTGACAGCCATGCAAGTCAAATTATAATCCTGGGTTTAACTAAATTACATATATTAGTGCTTTAACAAAAATAGGACTTTACATGTTGCCTTTTAAACCCTTTTGAATGCTATCCTGGTTTACTTCCATTGTAAGCGTTACTGTAACCTGGATTTTTGCTTTAAATAAAGCAGAGTTAAAAGTTGGTAATCCTTCATAACATTATTCCACCAAGAAGAGGTTACATTGTACCTTGATTGTCCCTTTCAATAACTTGTCTTTTTAAACTTTATTTATATCCAGCTTTAAAAATCCCAGAAGTCTTATATCTTGAACCCCACTGTGTTTTGTACTGCTCTCACAATAAAATATTTTGTCTGTTTGTTCACAGCACATGATGGTGATGCAGGACATGCTGAAGGACTTCCTGTTGGGGGAACACCTGCTTCTTGTGGGCAACCAGGTAAACGAGGATTCCCATCCTCAGGACAGCAGTCTGCAGAGACGTCTGACCACTCCGATACCGAGAGCAGAGCAGACATACAGTACACTAGCCCAGAGCGCTGGCGTCGTGCCATGAAGCACAGCTGTGTTTGTAAAGCATCTGCCCACCAGCTACAGGGTGAACTAGAGCTCAGTGTGCCCTACGGCGCCCAGACGCTCGCCCACGCTCTGCACTAGAGACCTGAGGCTTTACTGCGTTTGTGTATGGAAAGAGAGTGGGCGTCCTGACTGCTGTCACTTCAGTTTACATTGATAGATTGATTGACCCACAGAACACATGAATGTATGCTAGACGTACAAAATGCAATAGGGGACCTGTGAATACACTAATGTTCAAAAGTGTTTTTTATGCTTTTGAAAGAGGTCTCTTATGTTCATGCTCTTATGTACTCTGAAAACAGGAGTATTGTGAAATATTACTGTAATGTTATCGGTCACACTCTATTTTAAGGTCCAATTCTCGCTATTAACAAGCCATTAACTACAACTTTTGCCTCAATAAACTCCTAATTAATAGTTAGGTAGTTGTTAGGTTTAGGTATTGGTTAGGATAAGGTATATAGTATATGGTCATGCAGAATATGTGCTTTAGATTAATGACTTTAGACTAATAAACAGCCGATATATTAATAATGTACATGCTAATAAGCAACAAGTTAATAGTGAGAACTGGTCCCTATACTAAAGTGTTACTATATTATCTTAATGAAATTGCCAAAAAGAGCAGAAAATGTTCAAAAAGCTGTAGTTTTTCTTCAGTTCTCAGTCTGATCCCCAATTAGACAAAATACTGGGGGCTCGTCCGGGATATTTTGGACTATGAGGGTTTTTCAGTAAATAAATGTATTGATTGAATTTGACCAACATGACATAAGCTGTTTTGTCACAGTTAAATATTCATCTGTATTTTCTAATGCCAGCATAAAGTATAAAAGTGCTTATAACAGGGCTCTTACAGTCACTGAATGTTAAAATGCACTACCATTTAAAAATTTGGCATCAGTAAGAATTAGTTTTTGTTTAACTTTTATAATGTTGCAAATGATTTCAATGAAAAATACTTTCTATTCATCAAGGAATCCTAAAAAATGCACTGCAGTTTCTACACAAATATTAGGCAGCATTATCAACATTGATAATAATAAAATAAATGTTTCTTGAGCAGCATATCAGAATAATTTCAGAAGGATCATGTGACACTGAAGACTGGAGAAATGAAGCTGAAAATTCAGCTTTGCATCACAGGAATAAATTACATTTTAAAGTATATTCAAATAGAAAACCGTTACATTAATTTGTAATAATATTTCATAGAGTCTTTGACCCTAGTTTGAAAGCCCTGTTCTAAGAACCTGGAGGAAGAGGCAATCCCAGAATGCATTGCACCATATATTTCATTCAATAAACGCTTAAGAGTATTTTGTTAGCTCAACAACACACTAAAGGTGCGGTCACATTTACTTTTGCTTGGTGAAAATTTCCAGTAGGAAACTGCGCAATTGGGAGTTTCACACAACGTCGAAAAAGTTGCACATGCAGATTCCACTCCCTTGGTTTGCAAGTGACTTCTGTGAGAGTTGTGTATTAAACATCGCTATGCTATTGACTATAGACTGGACTGTTTTTTGGTGCTGATGTGACGGCACTTTAACACAGATCTCTACTGGAATCAATTCCATCTCTTTTACGCTTCACATGAGGAGCTGTATTTGTATGATATGCAGTTGAGGTTTCATTTCCCTTACATTCAGACTGCAGGGGGAAAACAATTGCTCAATTGTGACCCAGATCTGTTTTTTTTTTCCCCTTATAACAGCGTGAACGGCACAATTTGGGCCACTGATTTGGACCACTTTCATGTGTGGTACTAAATCAGATGCATGATTGATGTTTTGCAATTCATGCAACTTTTTCGTCACTCTAGATAGACATTTGTCACTATTCTGCCCTGATGGGAGCCACTCCAAAGTTTTTACATACCAGTAGTTCATTGGTCACTCAGTTAATATGGAAGATGGGTGTGATGGTAGTCAGCGGAGAAACAGAGAGGTATAAGTATTAGAGCAACAGCTCTGTACAAGCAAAACTTGAGGGATTGTATTGTAAATACTCTATATAGCCAAAAGTATTGGGACACCCCCTTCTAATGAACAGGTTAGACTACTTTAGTAATTTCCAGGAGTACAAATCTTAATGTTTAAGCATATAATGATATTCTAGGCCAGGGAATTGTGTGCTTCTAATTTTATAGAAACAGTTTGGAATAGTGTATTTAAATATTATCTCCTCATCCTGGTCTTTGTCCTCCTTATTGCCTGTGCACACATTTTCTGGTTCCCATGGCACTACAAATGAATGTGTAAACACTAATTTCAGTGGCTTTCCGTATGACAGCGTGTTGCATGCTTTCTTTTGCGCAAACAAGTCAGTTCAGGACCATGTCCAAATCTGATATCGGCCACATTTCAAAGCATAATGTGAAGAGCAAACAAAAATGTATGATTGACCACCTCAGTGGTTCTGGGTGTCCTGTGATCTCCTGAAAATCAGTCATGTGAAGTGTAGACTTTGCATAGTGATATTTATACATCTATCAGCAGATGGTCCAGACCACTGCTCCAGCGAGGACAAACACGTTGCCAGCTCACACCCGGAGGACGCCCCGGCACAGATGAGGGAAAAAGCGTTAAAAATTAATGAATGACCTCGAGGACAGTGTGTTATAATCCCCCACGCTGCTCGTTTCTGAAGTCGGCCTGTTGTTTTGTTAGGGTGATAACCTGTATCCTGAAGACATTGGTGGAGAGTGGAGAGATGATCCTGGCAGATGGAAGAAGAATAGTGTCAGGTGAAATGGACAGAGAAGATCAAACACACTCCATGTCACAAACCCGTCACTGACAGTCTTTAAAACAGGAATCGTTCTTTGTTTTCCACAGATCCACTGGAAGCAGCCGGAAGGTCTAATGCCATTCCCATGCATCCAGACTTCCGTATGATTGTTTTAGCAAACCGACCTGGCTTTCCGTTTTTGGGAAATGACTTCTTTGGAGCGCTTGGTAAGACTTATATATTATACAGTATAGCTTTAAAAATATTTGACCACAGCATGCCATGATTGACCAATCAGAGTCAAGGATATCAGAAAACACTAACACAGTTACAATAATTATGTAATACTGTTTGAAATACTTTTGATGATTTGACAATTTACTCTTCCAGGGGACATATTTAGCTGCCATGCAGTGGACAACCCCAAACCTCAGGCTGAGTTTGCCATGCTGAAGCAATATGGGCCTGATAGTCCTGATGCAATCCTCCAGAAACTGGTGGCTGCATTCGGAGAGCTCCGGGCCATGGCTGACCAGGGAACAATCACCTACCCCTACTCTACACGAGAAGTGGTCAACATCGTAAAACACCTGCAGGTATTCAGCTGGTAGACTTAAAGGGATAAGTTCATCCAAAAATGAAAATTCTGTCATTAATTACTCACCCTCATGTTGTTCCAAACACATAAAACCTTCGTTCATCTTCAGAACACAAATTAAGATATTTTTGATGATATCCGAGAGCTTTCTGTCCCTCCATAGACGGAACACACATCGAAGACTGACACGGAAGAGAAGAAATCATTGAATAACGTCGCTATTTAAAATAAAATAAAAAATTAAGGTTGAACCACTGATGTCACATGGACTATTTTAACGATGTCCTTACTACCTTTCTGGGCCTTGAATGTGGTAGTTACATTGCTGTCTATGTCAGAAAGCTCTCAAATTTCATCAAACATTTGTGTTCTGAAGATGAACAAAGGTCTTACGCATTTGAAACAACAGGAGGGTGAGTAATTAATGATAGAATTTTTGGGTGAACTATCCCTTTAACCTCAGATGGCACACATATAGTCCATTCACAGATCGTCTGATGCATATAGCAGCAAATAATGGTGAGACTGGCACACTATTATTTTAAGTTTTTTCCACTCCTTTTTATTATTGTAATATTAGTTACACTACCGTTCAAAATTTTGGGGTAGGTAAGATTTTTTTAAATATTTTTAAAAGAATTGGTCAAAAATGCAGTAAAAACAGTAATACTGTAAAATTGTATTACAATTTAAAATAACTGTTTTCTATTTTAATACATTTTAAAATGTAATATTTTCCTGTGAATTTTCAGCATCATTACTCCAGTCTTCAGTGTCACATGATCCCTCAGAAATCATTCTAATATGCTGATTTGTGTGTTGTGTGAAACATTAAGAAGAAACATTTCTTATTATTAATGTTGGGGGGGAAAAACAATGAATATTTTTGTAGAAATCATAATGTAAACATTTTGTTTCAGGATTATTTGATGCATAGAAAATTAAAAATAACAGCTTTTTAAAAAAAATACTAATCTTTTATAACATGAAATAGATCAAAAGTGACAGTAAAACATATATAATGCACACTTGCTGAATAAAAGTATTCATTTCTTAAAAAAAGAAAATCGTACTGACCCCAAAATTTAATGGCAGTTTATTTCAGGTGAACAGCAGTTATAAAAAAACAAACTGCGATTAGTCATTTTTCATCATTCAGTCTCTTCCTGTATAAAAGGGCAGACCATGTCCAGAATAAGCTGCAAAGTGGACCAGACTTTATGCCACAAGTCAAAACTCTTTTCAAATCCCCACAATACATTCAACCTCTTGTTTTTAGGATGTTCCCTCTTTTAAGATTTCAGACTTTGCGTCGGTGTTGTTTAACAGGGTGAAGTGACCCTGTGTCTGAGATGAAAGGTGCCGCACGAGAGAGAGAGAGAGAGTGAGGAGAGGCCCTGTCTCTTCACTCGGCCCACTCACAGACTGATCTGACACATAGAGGCCACACTGCCATTCTGGGCCACCTGTCTCTGGGCTTTAGCTCTTCTCTCTCTCACACACACACACACACTGCGTACCAGCCTCCTCCTCTCGTCTCAGCTCTCAGGAGCGACAGAGATGCAGATAGATGGATGGAATTCGTCTGTCACATTGGATGAGGAGTCAGTTGTCAGATTAGTCTGCCGCAAGCAGCCATCAGAGGTCTACACTCGCTGTCAAAAGTTTGGACACACATGACCGAATTTGTTCCTTGTGATCTTATAAACCTTTTTGTCTAAAGGCCGCTATGCTTGAATTTAATTTAGAAATAGTCTACTTATGAATATTTAAACTACAGTTTTTATTTAAAAACCTCAATGTCCAGAGTGAGCAGAGCTACAGTCAAGATGAAGAAACTAAAATATAATAGATTTTTTTAATAATATGAGGGAAAGTAGTGGTGGGTGAATGGTACATGGATTCAAAGCTGTGTCTCCTGCATGAGCATCAACTGCACACCTCTAGTCTGTTCACTTTGCTCGTTCTTTGTTATGCAGACTTGCGATCATTAACAGCAAATGTGGAATGTCATCACCATGGCAATATTGTGAATATTGCAATAATTTTAATAGTTTTATTCAAAATGTGTCATTAGACTGGTTTCACGGTCCTTCTCTGTTTTTTGTCTTTTAAATATATCAGAGTTTGAAGCAGTGCTTCTCAATCATTTTGCTCCAAGTAAGGGTTTGCGATATGTATCGTCAACGATAATATCGTAATTATTGTTTTAACAATGTGCAAATCTGCTTTTTGAACAAATCAGTTTCAGTAATTCAGTGACCGACTTTGACTCTATGATGAATGACTCAATGACTCAACTCAAGACAGTCGCAGTTTCCATACTATATAATATAAAAACGGTATGCAAGAAAAGTATTATGTCCAAATTCATGGTATTCAACAGTAGGCAAAAAGTACCTGGATGAGCTACTACTTTCGCCGAGATTCTGGTTCCAGAAAATATTGAGATTATCATTTTTGTCATGAATATTGCACACCCCTAAAGTCCCAACATTGTCCCCAAAATATTAAAAGCAACAAGCAACCCCCTAGCCCCAGTTTTTTGTTTTTTTGTTTTTGTTGTTGTTTTTTT
Organism: Sinocyclocheilus rhinocerous; assembly: GCF_001515625.1. Classification (NCBI taxonomy): domain Eukaryota; kingdom Metazoa; phylum Chordata; class Actinopteri; order Cypriniformes; family Cyprinidae; genus Sinocyclocheilus; species Sinocyclocheilus rhinocerous. Next base: position 375,703 of record NW_015637544.1, on the reverse strand, counting down.
GTGTTGTTTTGTTTTGTGGCATTTTGTTTTGTTTTGTTTTGTGTTTTTGGTTTTGTTTTGTGTTTTGTTTTGTTTTGTGGCTTTTGTTTTGTTTTGTGTTTTTGGTTTTGTTTTGTGTTTTGTTTTGTTTTGTGGCTTTTGTTTTGTTTT
>NW_015637544.1:365604-373739 GCF_001515625.1 Sinocyclocheilus rhinocerous | reverse complement strand
AGTCTGTTCACTTTGCTCGTTCTTTGTTATGCAGACTTGCGATCATTAACAGCAAATGTGGAATGTCATCACCATGGCAATATTGTGAATATTGCAATAATTTTAATAGTTTTATTCAAAATGTGTCATTAGACTGGTTTCACGGTCCTTCTCTGTTTTTTGTCTTTTAAATATATCAGAGTTTGAAGCAGTGCTTCTCAATCATTTTGCTCCAAGTAAGGGTTTGCGATATGTATCGTCAACGATAATATCGTAATTATTGTTTTAACAATGTGCAAATCTGCTTTTTGAACAAATCAGTTTCAGTAATTCAGTGACCGACTTTGACTCTATGATGAATGACTCAATGACTCAACTCAAGACAGTCGCAGTTTCCATACTATATAATATAAAAACGGTATGCAAGAAAAGTATTATGTCCAAATTCATGGTATTCAACAGTAGGCAAAAAGTACCTGGATGAGCTACTACTTTCGCCGAGATTCTGGTTCCAGAAAATATTGAGATTATCATTTTTGTCATGAATATTGCACACCCCTAAAGTCCCAACATTGTCCCCAAAATATTAAAAGCAACAAGCAACCCCCTAGCCCCAGTTTTTTGTTTTTTTGTTTTTGTTGTTGTTTTTTTGTGTTGTTTTGTTTTGTGGCATTTTGTTTTGTTTTGTTTTGTGTTTTTGGTTTTGTTTTGTGTTTTGTTTTGTTTTGTGGCTTTTGTTTTGTTTTGTGTTTTTGGTTTTGTTTTGTGTTTTGTTTTGTTTTGTGGCTTTTGTTTTGTTTTGTGTTTTTGGTTTTGTTTTGTGTTTTGTTTTGTTTTGTGGCTTTTGTTTTGTTTTGTGGCTTTTGTTTTGTTTTTTTGTTTTGTTTAAGGGTCAATCCTGAGGTTATTCCTAGTTTTTAAATTAAAAAAAGTAACAAAAATAATTACGATTACAATTAAAATAACTACATTTCATGATTTCAGATGTTTTAAGAGTTGAATGTTCATCCGGGATCCCAATCTTCTTAACCAGTGAATTTACATGACTCTTCCAGTCATTGTGATTTACTGGATAAGGATTTAGGAGAAGGGTTTAATAAAAGAAAAAAAATTACCCACACTTACATTTTATTCTTCCCAATGGATATTTTAGATCTTGGCATAACTAGAAAATGTATATTCATTATAAGAATGCCTGTGGCATTTTAAGATTGTATTCTTTTTTACATCACACTTTTAAAATCAGGCTGCCTTATCTTCCATGGGAACCCTGGTTGAAAACTGCAGATCACATAAAATGACCTCTTACCCACAAAAAGAAGCTTCAACAAAGAAAACAAACCTTCCAGAAAGACTCATCATTAAACCAAAAACATGTTTAATAGGTGGTAAAACAAGCTAGTTGTGAAGCACGCAGCTTTCCTGAAAGACTCAAGAACATCTTCAACAAAAAGTGACCATGCAGCCACCTGCGAGCAGAAAATCCATAGGGTTTCATTTGGCCAGGCTGACTTGTGCAATGCAGCTCACTGACTGTGATCTGCAGTGAGTGAGGGGCAGTTAAATGTGTTAATTAAAATGCATCTCTGCTTAAACCAGTGGTTTTGTAAAGACTTAAAAACCAATAATGTTGACAGTGATAGTGTCCAACCATAGGCAGGTTGTGTGCCGTTCTGGAGTCACTTAAAAATGTTTTAAAAATCCCAATTCAGAAGTGAGACTGCAAAAAAAGATCAGTTGTGTTGTTTATTGCAGTAAAGTATATTTTAATGGCTCTCTGTTAATTTTTAGACCAGAAATGTTTGAATTATTAGCCAAAAAATAAACTTAATTCCTTTGAATTTCTTTTGAATTGCAGTATAACATATCCTGCAAGTTGTGGCCGATTCAGTTTAAATTCACACTTCTCAAATGAAACGGAAACTATTCGTACATATTTTATCTATTTCTATTTTATGATATTTTAATGGTAGTGATTGATGGCAAGATCAGAGTGCTCTTAATTTTGTATCATTACGAATAAACGCTTTTGTCTTATGGCTTACTTCGTTCCTTTTTTTCCCCCAGAAATTTCCAGAAGAGGGCCTGGCCAACGTGGTGAGGAATGTGTTTGACTTTGACTCCTATAACAAGGACATGCGTGAGGTACTGATCACAGCGCTGCACAAGCACGGCATTCCCATCGGAGCCAAACCCACCAGCGTGCACCTGGCCAAGGAGTAAGAGCTCAGCTCCTATTGCCCTTTACTGTCCGTGAATGCAGTATCATGAACAAATATCATGCACGTTCTCTAATAGACACACTGTCCTGGACTGATATAACTACCTGTTGAAGGGATCTGCTCTGCTTGGTCCTCAAACCATACACTTGAACAAATGTGTTTGTTTAAAGGTGAAGTGTGCAATTTTTGCAGCAAAAGAGACACTGAGGTAGTCCTGTCCCAAACTCACGCCATTGGTTGAGCCAGTGCTGTTATGTTTGGCCCAGTCGGACTGCTCAGATAAACAGCAATTTGGTTTCTAGTATCACATAAATTACAAACTTCACCTTTAACAGATGCTTTTATCTCATAAGCTCGTTTCAATGAATGTGCAATAGACAAAACCCTAAACATGCTTGAATTTAGTAAACCGCAAAACTTACTTGGACTCTTACTGGAATAACTTAAACTGAAAACTTGATTGCCAATGTCTGGTTAATGCATTTAAACGATATGAAAGATTTTGGGCAAATTCCAATCGGAAGCGAGCATCTCTATGCCCTGTTTGTTCATAGAGCAGAGCACTTGAGGTGGGAAATCTGGAGACAACTGTGTGGTTGTTTGTAACAGACTTGGTGAAGGGAGCAGTTAAAAACAACACCATTTCCTCTGGAACGGCCCTTTGTGTGGCGTCCATGTCCCATCTGTCCAAGTGACCTTCCACAGTTTGGAATGTGCGCTTTATCTGATTATCATGAGTTAGTCATCCGCATTATATAACAACAAATATATTTCTCATTCAATAGCAGTCATTTCATTTGCTCAGTGTTGTATATTATACACTTTCAATAAAGGAAATTATTTGTTTCTTCCGTCTCATATTTGTCTTATTTCACTTGCTTTTGAGTGTTTTGCCATCTGGTATACACAGTTTGTTATATTTTATAAAAAATACTGGAAAATTTTAAAAAGGGAAGAAACAAATATTTCCTTTTGAATTATGTTTCTATATATATATATATATATAATCACCTTAGTATTTGAAAGTTTAAATGTTTGTTTACCAAGGCTGCCGTAATATTATGAAATATCTGTACAACTTTAAACAACTATTTTCTATCTTAATATATTCCTGTGATGCAAAGTGAATTTTCAGCATCATTACTCCAGTCTTCAGTGTCACATGATCCTTCGGAAATCATTATATTATGCTGATTTCCTGCTCAAGAAACATTATACATTATTATTATCAATGTTGAAACAGGATAGCTATTTAATATTTTTGTGGAATCCATGATACATTTTTTCAGGATTATTTGATTAACAGAACTTTCAAAAGTACAACATTTATGTGAATTAGATACATTTTCTATCTTAATATATTCCTGTGATGCAAAGTGAATTTTCAGCATCATTACTCCAGTCTTCAGTGTCAGATGATCCTTCGGAAATCATTATATTATGCTGATTTCCTGCTCAAGAAACATTATACATTATTATTATCAATGTTGAAACAGGATAGCTATTTAATATTTTTGTGGAATCCATGATACATTTTTTCAGGATTATTTGATTAACAGAACAGAACTTTCAAAAGAACAACATTTATGTGAATTAGATACATTTTGTAACATTATAAATGTCTTTACTGTTACTTTTAATCAATTCCATGCATCCTTGAATAAAAATATTTTTCTAAAGAGAAAAAGTCCTTTTGACCCCAAGGTTTTCATTGATGCGTTACATTAAAAGTGTTTTAATGCTGTATTGCATTAATATTTTATCTTGAGGGGAATGATATGTCATCCCATCTGCTTCAGTTGCAGAGTAGTGCGGTAATGTTTTCTCTGGGAATAGTAACTGAGCAATAACCAGATGTGAAACTACAACCTTCCTGAATATCAATGAGCTCCAGCCCTACTACAGAGACAGCAGAATGAAGCAGTGACCACCATTTACATGCACATCATTTTCCAATTTAAGTCCAAGTTTTCATGAAGGTGCTGTGCATGTAAACCAAGATTTTGAAATGGCAAAAAATCTAGGTGTGCCGGTCAACTTTTTGCCTAACCCAATAAAACAACACCGTTTAAGGTGTTTTCATGATCAACATGTTGTCATAATCATTATAAGATTTACAAAAGTCATGTCTTTGGCAAAAAGGCAATCACCCGATTCCCTTTTCCCAGGTTACCATTGCCAGACTGTAAGATGGCAGGTTACTGGACCATCAATCAGGGTGGAAGTACACGACGAAAGCTGCTGTGTCCAACAGAGTCCCATCGGATAGATGTCAAGGTATCATAACCCATTCTATTTCCAGTATTTCAAAATTGTTATTAGCATATAACACTAATTTGATGTCTGTGGTTCTCCTCAGGGCCCTGTGTTTCTGCGGGTTCAGAGTTATCCTTCTGAGAGGCACGAGTCCAGATCTATGAGCTTCACCGAGGAACAGGCTCACTGGCAGATTCCCATGAACGAGGTCAACATCGTCTGCGACGTCACCACTGCTAACGGTATCTGCTATCACAGTCTCATGTAGCCAGATCTAAGATCTAATGAATGTGGAATTATAAAGTCTTGTGGCTTTTATTTTGAAAGTGAATCATTGTTTTTCTTCATAGATTCCATTTATGTGGCCACATGTAACCCTGTATCGCTGTATGCTATGAAGGAGAAAGGAGACTCCGTCCAGTGCATTGAGCTCTATGACGTCTTCCCCCGGACCATCAGTGGAGTCTGGCAGCCTTTTGTCTCTGTGGCGGCACTGGGCAATCCGCTGCAGGACCAGGTGATGCTCCATGAAGAACAGGTGTGTGTGTGTGAACCCGCTCTTCTACACGGGCACTTCACATGAAAGCCTTGCCGTCCACTTGCTGCCATTACGATCCGTTTACAGGTGTCATTCCTGCCCTGAGGTTCATCTGAGACATGCTGTTTGAGCACGGATCATCAATAGATGCATCTTTTCCACCAAACCCATACGGGGAAAACAATGTCTAATAATAGCGGATGAAAATAGTAAATGGTCACAGATCAAAACAAGTTTGAGGCAGTTTGACAAGTTTGAGCTAATAGATTCACCATAGTAGGATGAGATGTGATGTTTGTGCAATAATACCATTTGGTTGTTTTTTTTAAAGGGGTGGTTCATTGCGAATTCACTTTTTTAACATTAGTTAGTGTGTAATGTTGCTGTTTGAACATAAACAATATCTGCAAAGTTACAAAACTGAAAGTTCAATGCAAACGGAGATATCGTCTTTTAAAATTCTGGCAGTTTAATGCCTACAAAAACGGCTGGTAGGGACTACAACAAGTTACTTCCCGGGTTCGTGATATCACAAACCCAGATAAACCCCGCCCTCGGGAAAAGGCAGCAAAGGGGGCGAGGCCATGCTGCGCTACTTTAGAGAAGAGGAAGAGAAAGTATATTAAAAGCTAACATAAGCAGTAGCATTTACAAATAACAGTGTATCTAAAAGTATGAGACAACAACAACAAAAAACATAGGCCTACCATTAAAAGCCGTGCTTGCACAGGTTCTGTGCGATCCTCTTCACTATTATACTCTGCTTCTCAACCGGGCTCAAACTGATAAGCGATATTAAACACAATCAATCCTAGAAAAAAAACAGTGAACCACCCCTTTAAATATAACATGTTATATGTCTTGAGGTATACTGGAGCCTGCACGTTATCCACTGTACTTTACTGGATGTTACTGTCGTTATGTTTATACACTCTAAAAAATGCTGGGTTAAAAACAACCCAACTTGAGTTATTTGGCAACCCAGCGCTGGGTAAATATTGGACAGAACACATGCTGGGTTATTTTAACCCAGCTGGTTGGGTTAATGTTTTTTTTAAAGGTGCCATAGAATGGAAAACTGTATTTACCTTGGCATAGTTGATTAATAACAGTTCTGTACATGGAAATGGCATACCGTGAGCCTCAAACACCATTGTTTCCTCCTTCTTATGTAAATCCAACATTTGCATATACCGCCCATGTTCTATGCCAGCCGCCAGCCGAACCTGCACAGCCGAATCAAGTTCTGCAGGTATTGTGAAGAAACAAGCAAGGATAATAACGAAAATGGTAGATCATGGAAATAAATATTATGTTCCAGGCTGTGCAGGGGATGTGAAGTGCAGGGATGGGTTGGTGTCTGTATTCAGAAAGGCACGAAAAACAAATAACGCGCGTTCTAAAAAAATAACGCCAGCTACTAAAGGGACATGGTTTTACAGTATAATTACCCAACGATATAACTACGAGAGACAGTATTAAAATATATATTTTCCCTGTGTTTTCTTCCTGCTGTGTGAGCTACTGAAATGAGCCGCACTGTGAAACAGGCAATCAGAGCAGAGCTCAAACAGCCAATCAGAGCAGAGCTGAACATTATTATTCATGGCCCTTCCAAATAAGATAAAAACAGACAATTTAATTCTAGGGACAAACCCTAGGGTTGTAAATGGACATGTAAAACCGTTTCTGGAGATTTTTTGCCCTTACCTAAGCCACATACCTTCTATGTAGATATCAGAGAACAATTTAAAATATTGTATCAATGCATTCTATGGCACCTTTAAGTCAACTATTGTTTAAAAATAATTATATTACTGCCTTAAAATGGGCTGGAAATTAAAAATCACACACAGAATTACTATAGGCAACAGCAATAATCAAAATATGAACATTTATTAATCAAGAACACATGGACAAAATTGAATTTATTTGGGTGAATACAGCATAGTTTACAATATTTAAACATACATTTAAACTCAATTAACAAGCATTTTAAGAAATAAATGTAACATTTAAAAGTAGCATTTTAATTCAAGTGTATTTAACCGGTCTCTGTGATCACTTTTTACCGCTATAGTGCTAATTCTCGTGCCGATGTGTCATTGAAATCGGAGCCGGTGAAGGGCTGCTGTTCGCGGGAAAACTGCGAACTTTAGACCGCGGCCTCGCGTTTCACTCATAGCTGAGAGATGCCGTGACTGACTTCAAAACATGCCCATAAACAAACAGTACTGAGATTAGAGAACGTATTATAACATCAAATTAAATTAAACTCAGTATTATAACGAATAAAATCCATTTATGTTATGCAAGGCAAAAGGGTTTCCATCATGACCGCTGCTGACGCAGCTGACTGACTCGTCCTTACATTGTGTTGCATATAATAATATAATTTACAGCACAGTAAAGACTTTATATATATGAAATAAAACATATACAAACCTTTATTTCGCTGAAGAAGTGCACTAAATCGGCGACAGCACTGATCGCTCTCTCCTGTAGAGCACTCAAAAAGCCTGTGCTCTGACTGTAGCTCAGCAGCTGGGTTGTTTCGTCTGAGACAGGTTCAAACCAGCGGTTAGGTAGGAAAAAAAATAACCCAGCAACTTAGGTACAGAGAAACTACTCTGCACCTGGGTAAAAAATATTAAAAATTACCCCAAAAAATGACCCAACAGGCTGAACCCAGCATTTGGGTTGAAAAAAAATAACCCAGCATTTTTTAGAGTGTAGACTGTTTATCCTTAGTTAAAATTTAAATGGCAACCTTTGTAAGATTTAAAGGGGTCATATGACGATGCTAAAAAGAACATTATGTTGTGTATTTGGTGTAATGCAATGTGTTTATGCGGTTTAAGGTTTAAAAAACACATTATTTTCCACATAATGTACATTATTGTTGCTCCTCTATGCCCCGCCTTTCTGAAACGTGTCAATTTTTACAAAGCTCATCCTTCTGAAAAGCGAGGTGTACTGTGATTGGCCAGCTATCCAGTGCGTTGTGATTGGCTGAATACCTCAAGCGTGTGACGGAAATGTTAAGCCCCTTAACACACTCGTTGCGTATCGCGGCGCGTAAACTTAAAACCATGTCTGCATTTGTGATCGGAGAAACGACAAACAACAAGCGCTACTCG
>NW_015637544.1:330888-363926 GCF_001515625.1 Sinocyclocheilus rhinocerous | reverse complement strand
ACTGACTCTTAACTTTTATAAAGAATATCTCTTTGGATTTGAGACTTTAGTCTTTGCAACTTTACAGATCTTCTTTATGTACCAAGAGTTTGTTACACTCCAAAGGAAGGAAAAATTGAAATCGCATCATATGACCCTTTTAAAAGTGGATTTTAAGTACACATAATATCTAAATCATGGTTTACCAAAAACACGCTTAAATGGATAGTTCACCCATAAATTAAATCATTTGCTCACCCTCATGTCTTTCCACAAGACCTTTGTTCATCCTAACACAAATAATATTTTTAATGGAATCTGAGAGATTTATGTCCCTCAGAAAGTCCACACAACCGATACTTTGACATAAAGTTTATAAAGACAATGTAAAGTAATTCGTGCACATACTAGAGCTCGTCAAATATGATAAACGGAAGCTCAAATGTTCTTGCTTGATGGTTTGTTCTCATGTCACGCAGGCATATTTGAGCTTCTGTTTATCATATTTGATGTCCTCTATGTGTATGCATGTTGATCTGTATTCATATGTAAATAAAAGACAAAATTTAATCTGACATATAAAGCGATTGTGTCTCTTCAGAAGACTTGGTTCAAATCACTCTATCCATATGCAGGGGCACCGCTAGCAATTTTGGGCCCTATGAAATAATATGAGGTTGGGGCTCACCCTCATGTCTTTCCACAAGACCTTTGTTCATCCTAACACAAATAATATTTTTAATGGAATCTGAGAGATTTATGTCCCTCAGAAAGTCCACACAACCGATACTTTGACATAAAGTTTATAAAGACAATGTAAAGTAATTCGTGCACATACTAGAGCTCGTCAAATATGATAAACGGAAGCTCAAATGTTCTTGCTTGATGGTTTGTTCTCATGTCACGCAGGCATATTTGAGCTTCTGTTTATCATATTTGATGTCCTCTATGTGTATGCATGTTGATCTGTATTCATATGTAAATAAAAGACAAAATTTAATCTGACATATAAAGCGATTGTGTCTCTTCAGAAGACTTAGTTCAAATCACTCTATCCATATGCAGGGGCACCGCTAGCAATTTTGGGCCCTGAGTTCTTCCACACTGACTGAATCAATCTTTTTTTCTTTTTTTTTTACCTTTCCTTATACACAGAGGCATTGTTGTGTTAGAATAGAAAATGGTCATGTTCAAACTATTGGTATAAAATTAGAAGCACACAATTCCCTAGAATAGCATTATATGCTTCTTTTTTTTAAATTCTGCTGATATGGAATGAGTTTGACTACTTAATCAGTTATATTAATAGAAATGCTTCACTGGGGCAAACAAAAAAATCCTAAAATAATAAATAGGATACCCCATAGCAGCATTTCCAGCAGTATCCAACATTTCTCAATTATGATCTTACTCGGCTAAATGTGACTATTAGCTTAACAGCTGTATTCCTTGTTTGCTAGCTACCTATGCACATACAGCATACAATGTTAAAAATGTTCTACATTATGAACCTTAACCCAAAAACCTTTAGGTTCATACATGTAGATAAATGTGACCCTGCCTGTTTTTAAAACAGTGGATGAGTAATTCTCTCCTTGATTTGCTTAATAAAGTTTAGTGTGGCAAACGGTGGCAAAATAATTGAATAATAATTCGCGTGCAGTGTATCTGGTTGCCATGTCAACTTCATGCGCTTCCTGCTGCTGCTCTATGTAATCAGAGTATGAATTTGTAGATTTTCTATAGCAAAACTAAAATGTGTTTAAAAGTGCGACAGACCAAATCGTCCGGCTCGGTTTAGTTCGATTTAGTTTTACACAGCCATTTTTGTCTCTGAGCATCAGAATTACAAAAGCTGTTTTTGATACTGTAACTTTAAAGGGATATTTCCTTCGAAAAAAAAGTCGAGCCTGGAAGAAGAAACCTTAAAACACCTGCTAGCAGTGGAAAAAGGGGTGTGGAGAACATGATTACTTCTAAAAGAAATCTAAAAATACAGATGTCCGGCCATCCAGGGGTCATTGCTCTCCCAGTGGAGAAAAAACAAAGGCTGAATGGAACAGTGTGGCCCGTGACCATAACGGCCCGTCTCAGCCAAACCCGCCATCTGTCCAGAAGTGATGCAAGGCTTCTATTAATAACACAGACAGTATGCGGTATGTGAAAGCCAGGGCGTAAGGAAGCCATTATCCTGAAGATTTAATGGTGAGGGGGAATTTAAGACCTGCACCTCTTCACCAACCTTTCCTGTGAAAGGTAACGGGAGGATGGCATAATACTTGCATAAAATATTCATATCATATGTAAAAAGGACATCTAGATATCTTAAAGGCACAGCTGTAAAAAAGGCCAGGGTCAGATAATGGGAAATGAATGAATTAATGAATGAATGATGTATTTATATAGCGCTTTATTGTGTATTGCTGTACACCCAAAGCGCTTTACAATCATGTGTGGGGGTCTCTCCTCAACCACCACCAGTATGTGACCAGGCTCAACCCTGCTTAGCTTCAGTGGGCAACCAGTCTTGGTCTGCAGGGTGATATGGCTGTAAAATGGTTGTGTAAAACTAAATTATGACTGTTCTTGGCACATAAAACCTAGACATTAACCTAACATCATACGTGTACCTCAGGGAATTGAATGAAATGATATTACCTATTTTTCAGAACTGAACACATTCCTGTCTCGTTTTTGTAGGGAAATACAGTGCTGCATCTGGACCTGGTGACCGGTGCTGTGAGGAGACTGGTCCTGTCTCAGGACAAACAGGAGGAACCACCACACAAGACCTCAAACTGGTGGAGCAACAAAGAGAGTCAGGTGGAAATCTACATTTAGATCCGTCGTTCTTAACCAGGGGGCCGCAGCAAACTAATATAATATTATTTGAATTCACACCCTTATCAACTGTGTTGTGCCTTCAAATATTATTGTGGACAGATAAAAAGTTTGAGAACCACTGCTTTAGAAAAACACATATTAAAAGTATCATTTCTGCAGTGTTCCCAACCATCTCCCTATAATCAGGCGTGATGCAATTTAGTTTAAAGATCTGAGAATAATTATCAATTGTCTCTTTCAATATGGCAGTTTGTTTTTTTTTAAAGATAATGCTTAAATAATTTAACAACACATTCACGGTTCTCTGATGTTGGTTAATGATCACATGATAGTAAACAAAACAATTAATCTTTTTGAGTAAGGATTTATTTTCAAGTTGTAGTTATTTTACATTTAGTTTGCATTATTATAATTTAATTTAATAATATAATTTAAAATGATTAGATTTTCATCAACTCACACATGAAACCTGAGGTTTTCACAACCCTAGTTTGGGAAACCCTGCATTATGGGTTACAATTAAAATCGCACAGAATGATATTCAAACTCAAATTAAACACTTTTAAGATTATACAAAGCATATAATCAGTTCTTAGATTATTAGTGTCACTGGACGCACAGTTTTTGTTCCCAGCTGCAATGTTGCAGAAATAGAAACCATTCCAAAACTAGAATGTAGCCCTGTAGCTTGTCGTGTATCACTATTGTGGCTGGTTAGGACAAAAACTCTGACTAACATGGAAATTATACCATTTATTGTGTCTTTGTATCTGGTTAGGACGCCGTGTAAAATTGTACAATCACACCTAATCATCTTCAGCTTAATATTTTTGTTGTCATTAGCCAGCATACAAAATGTGCAAGGAGTTTGCCCACAAGAACTGGCTTCTCTTCTACAAAGAAAACGGGTAGGTTACTCTCCCTCAGTTTTATGCGTGATATGCCACTCTTACACACTGTTCTGAAACCTAGTGAGCTGCCTATATTGGTAGCGTTTTTAATTTTCAAAGCAAAGCATCTCTTGTCCAAATTGTAAGACAACATGCATGTTTCTTATCAATTTCAGAATGCACTTCAACAAAAAAACCTGCATAAGATGTCTGACGAAGTGTAAAAATAAAAAGCACTGAGAAAAATTCAAGATAATTGTTTAGTCTAATTAATACACAATTTTGCCCAATATTTGTATGCTATGAATGTTGAGGCCTTAGAAACATGCTACCATATGCTCCATCCTTGTGATAAGTGTCAATTGCATGAGTTGGATCTTATGTTTCACAGACATACTTTGCAATTTTAATAAAATCACTGTAAAAAAAAATTCCAGAGCAAACTGCCTTCTAGAAATCTCATGATGTCCGAACGCGAAAGTCTGTGATTTCACTATTCCCAAAATCGAACGATGATTAAAACTTTTTAAGTTATTGTTACAGTTATTATCCTTGGTGTGAACAGGTCTTCAGTCCCATCTGATTTGTTACATAAAATCACAAACATTTCAAGCATAGCGCTGTAGCTCAAACATCCTTTAGAAAACTAGTCTCATCCCAATAGATCTCATGTAGTGCTCTCCAAATCGTTCAGTTATGAGGGTTAGTCACAAAAATGAAAATTCTGTCATTATTACCAGTGTGAATTAGGCTACTTTTACAATGTCTTTATGTACTTTTTGAAGCTTGAAAATTTTGATTGTGTGGACAATCAATCAATGGATGGACAAAGTGATAAAAGAATATTAAATATACATTCATTTGCATTCAAAAATGAAAGTCTTATGATTTCAGAACAACATGAAGGTAAGTAAATGATGCCAGAATTTTCATTTTTGGATAAACTATTCCTTTAAGTTAGGATGTTGTCTTAGAAAGGAGATGTAGTCTATGTAGGCTGTAGACTGCCAACAGCTCATTAGGTTTCGGATCAGAGCTCTGGTGTCCTGTTCAGGCATGGCCTACTGATTTGTACTCCGCTCTACTTGGACAGGAGTCAGCTGGATGTTGTTGATGTGCTAGAAGGTCAGGTTCACACCATCTCCCTCCCCATCAATCTCAAAGCTGTGTTCCTGGTGGCTGAAGACCGCTGGCTTCTTGTTGAGAGCAAGACTGACAGGTGCCAATGAAATCAAAAGAATTCCTTCATGTTTTAGTTGATTGCACACATTGCTCAGACTTGGAAAATGGTGTTTTCCTTTTTAGAGGTTATATAAGCGTATTTGCTTCAGCCGATGGTACGTCTTTAACAAAATGTGCTACCTTCATGTGCAGGAAGTTCCTGTTGACAAAGCCCATGCACATGGGCGCAGAGGACACGGGAGTGTGCCAGCTGCACGCCATCAGTGAAGACGCTGTTAACACTGGCTTTGGCACCAGCTCAGGTGAGCAACTCTTATCACTTATTGGCCAGAACAACCAATCAGAAGTGACTCTGCAATGTTGCCGTCCAATCAGGGCCACTGAGAGCCCTTCACACTTGTCAGTCACCATCTGTCTTACTTTGGCAAATGTGTCTGTTTCACATCTGCTTTGACTGACATGAAGCCTGGGGGATTTTTAAATCTGATTCAGGACTTTTGCACGTGAATAAACTTGGTGTCATCTTTGATGGCATTCATAGTAAATATGGTCTCAGATGCTGCCTGGTGTTCAAAAATGTCTTGTGCTTGCTAAATTCGCTCATTGCATTCTGCATTCTCACTCCTAGTGGGTATGTATGTTTTCACTTATAATTTAGTCAAATCAAGTCATATTTATTTATATATCGCTTCATACTATAGAGATTGTTTCAAAGTGGCTTCACAGTAATAAGCAGGAAAATAACTTCTTCAAATATGAGACAAATTCAAATTCTGCTGCATAGCAGGCTCTAGAAGACAATAGTGTCTTTATTCCCAGTCAGTTTAATGTTGATTCAGTTTACTTCAATCCATTATGAAACCATTCACAGAATGCATTTTTGCTTTGCATTGGAACGTAAGCAGTGGAATGGGGGAAAAAAACGCAAGGCCTCGATACGCTTTTTTTTAAAAGTTGAACTTATTTTAACTTGAACACCTCGTGTTTAGAACGCAATGGGCAAACATGTCCGTGTAGTGTGAAAAGTAGTGGTATGGAAAAACGCATTCCTTGTGAATGGCCCTTGGATTCAGCTATAAAATTCAGTTTAGTTTACATATTTTTTGTTCTTATCCGATACTGTCAGTGCATTCAAATCAACAATACGGAATATTAAGTGTCTTTTAAACCCCCGTCCCTAACTAAGCAAGCCAGTGGTGACACAAGCCAATATCAGTCAGAAATGGAGAAAAAATCTTTGAAATAATCAGTCAAGATGCCAGTTCTCCTCAGGGCTAAATAAACAAATGCTGTTTGTTATTGCTCATAGTTAGGCTGAGGGTTTTCTCCAAACTTTATTTAGGATACGTCAGAGTGAAGTACCTCTGCCTCAGAGCGTGACTGTCCACGGAAGTAGCAATTACACACTACGCCTGTCGGCTGACAGACAGGTCACGGTTATAAGCCGCTGCCACCTGTCGTCGTGTCATTCTCAGCATGTCTCTTCTCCCTGCTGCTGCCAGGAGGAAAGTGTGGTGAGATTCCTCACTCTGGTGCTATCACAGAACCAGGGTTACATAACCATAGCTTCCTCTCTCTTACTACTACACCGAAGCATCGACCGCAGGCCTCTGGAGGTGTGCAGATTGACAGTCCTTAACAAAGACAGGGACCGCTGGGATGAAAGGAAGATGCGTTGACAGACTCCATTATGGCAGCCCAACAATGGGACTCCTGGGCTTCTCTTCAGGCTGTGAGGAAAAGCCAAAGATGATTCATTACATTACCGTTCAAATAGTTGGGGTCAATATGTTTTTTCAAGTATACATTTGATTAAATTAAACAAAACTGACAGTAAAGACATTTATAATACTAAAGATTATTTTTACTTTCTATTTATCAAAAAGTCCTGAAAGAACTATGTAACGGTTTCCACAAAAATTCCACTGAAACAGAAGTGAAACAAGTAGTAGGAAAGAGGAGAAATAAAAAGCGATATATATATATCTCAAAGCTGATACATGACATACTTAAACATGAATATGTTCTTATTTATTTTGTTTTGTTTTTCGTATGATGTGAGCTAGAGCACAATTTTTGATCTAAAAAGATTAAAAATCTAGTCACTCATTATTAATGTTTCTTAGTTAATATGAAAACGGAGTTAATACCTCATTTAGAGGAGAATCTGAAGCTCTCAGGGCCTGATGGATGATGCCAGTGAGTCCTGCACGCCTCATTTGATAGAAAGTAATGCCAGTTTGTTTTAATTTTTGATCTAAAAAGATTAAAAATCTAGTCACTCATTATTAATGTTTCTTAGTTAATATGAAAACGGAGTTAATACCTCATTTAGAGGAGAATCTGAAGCTCTCAGGGCCTGATGGATGATGCCAGTGAGTCCTGCACGCCTCATTTGATAGAAAGTAATGCCAGTTTGTTTTTGAAGGCCTAAAATAGCAGGTAAAATTAATTGCTGCCTCTTTGTTTATAAATCCCATGAAATGCTGTTTATGGAAGATAAACATCTTCACAGCTCTATCTTCTTATGAAGTGCCCCTTGTCATTTCTCCTTCAGCACTTGTTCCTGGAGCATGAAGAGCAGAAAGACGCCTAATAACTCATAGTATCAGTTATTGAGATGAATGTCGCTGTCATAAAGATAGACTAATGCCTGTACTTAGTGGGCATCGTACATCTAAAGTGTCAGACACGTTTCAGCGTTTGCTCTGAAAAATTTGCATGTTTTTGATGACATCAAAAGTTCCCATCAGCAGGATTGGGGTCTTTATCAAATCGAGTGTGACAGAATGTCACCAGAAGGTCTGAATAATGACCAATTAAACTGGGGTATAAAGATGTCACACTGAGTCATGGCAGAAATGTTCTGAAAACCTTTTATGGCTTTAGTCGTGAGGGACACATTATGATCGCTACAGGGGGTCATTTTAAAGTGAAATGATGGTCTGACTGTCTTTGTTCTTCAGGGATGGAAGCCACAGCTCCTCAGGAGGTATCGAATGAGCAGCTGCCCAATGAGAACCTCAGCACTGCCCTGGGCCAGAAGATCGCCTCTCCCAACCGCATCCTCTGTGACACTAACACCTATGCTAATGTTATCGTGGGCTTCCCAGACCTCATGGTGGGTATGGCATACGCCGTGGTAAAATACAGTTTAATTCTATAGATCAATGATATGATGCTCTTTTTTTTGTCCAAATCTATTTATTTTTGAAGTGCGTATCCACTTTGAATTTTGAATTTCTAACTTTGAATTTTTGAAGTGCATATTCATTTTGAAATATTAATTTAGATTTTAAATCAAGGCCTTAAAATGTCTTAAGGTCTTAAATGTTTTATATGATAATTTAAATGATGTAATGGCATTAACAATTTGCGTTACTAGTTGTAAGTAGCCTAATGTGATGAGTATTTTTGCATAAATTATTTCATAGAATATTAATAAGTCTCTTATAATAATTTAAAAGGAAACCTTGCTAAGTTGTAAAATAATACACACACACACACACACACACACATGTATTCAAGGTGTAAGGGAAATATTTTAATATTTTTTATTGGTGGTAACACCAAATGACATGTGACACCAAAATGTTAAAATTATTATTTGAAATCATTTTAAAACTGTAAGAATCCAACACAAAGAGTACATTTTCTCAAAAAAATATGGCACGTGTTTTAAACTGTGGATTTTTTTAAATTATCATGGATACTCTTGACTCCTATAACATGTTTTGTATTGTATTTCCACAGTCCCCTAACGAAGTGTACAGCTTTACGAGATCTTCGCCCATAACAGAGGGTCGGGGACCTGATATGTTTTTTGGGTCAAGTAAGCGAACCGGGCCAGCAAAGAGGGTCAACTGTGTCTGTCTGTTAAGTGCTAATCAAGTGGTCCGAGCTCTGCCCCCTTCACAAATCCCACTGACTGAGATCTACCCCAAAGGTAAAGCACTGACACATTCATATGTACACATCATATACAAATGTATTAGCAAATACTGTATAATGGTGCTTTACTTATGATGATGGTATTGATTTACCAACAGATGTCACACCACCCATGACTGTTGCTTACCTGGAAGTGACAGACCTTAACTCTAAAAAGCTCAAATACATTCCAGTGCCGAGGTATAGAGTCAGACTCTTTCATTAAACTATAGCTCCCTCTTCTGTTCAGCTCAATGTCAGTCAAAGCGTTTAGCTAGATATCTTAAATGTAAAATGATGTAATGATATTAATATGATTTGCATTATTATATTATGTTGTAATTGTGATTAATATTTTTGCATAAATTATATTGTGACAGTGATGTTTATAGAATATTCAGGAATATTCTTTTCATACAATAGGTGTTCTTTTACCAGTAAATAAACAAAAATGAGCCAGAACTAGTAAGATGGGGAATTTTGTAATGCACAGTGCATTCTGTTTAAAGCAATAGTTCACCCAAAAATGAAAATCTGCTGAAATGTATTCACCATCAGGCCATCCAAGATATAGATGAGTTTGTTTCTTCATCAGAACAGATTTGGAAAAATTTACACACTTCCTCTGCAGTGAATGGGTGCCGTCAGAATGAGAGTCCAAACAGCTGATAAAAACATCACAGTAATCCACACGACTCCAGTCCATCAATTAACAGCTAAAAAATTCCTCTTACTGATTTCTCAAGTGAGAAGTCGTCTCGTCTGAATCAGGAGAGAAATATGCAACAAATATGTTGATGGTTTTTAATATGAGAGGACAACAGGAGATATTGGAGGAAGCATTTTTATGGATTATGGACTCATATTTTGGTAGAAAGCAACTGTTTAAATCTTTTAATAATGGATTTGGTTCTTACAAACATGCAGCTTTTTGCTTCAGAAGACATTAATTGATGTTCCGGAGTGGTGTGGATTACTTGTGGATTACTGTGATGTTTTTATCAGCTGTTTGGACTCTCATTCTGACGGCACCCATTCACTGCAGAGCATCCATTGGTGAGCAAGTGATGCAATGCTACATTTCTCCAAATCTGTTCTGATAAAAAAAAAACAAGCTCATCTACATCTTAGGTAGCCTGATGGTGAGTACATTTCAGCAAATTTTCATTTTTGGGTGAACTATTCCTTAAAATTTTTACCTCATTACCTAACTTTGTGCTCTGGCTTCTGACACGTCTGTATTTTTGTACTTTGTCTTCAGATACTTTAACACCTTCTAGCCCTAATATGTTAATCTGACCCTGATGATTCTTCATTTTATTTTTGTTGTTTTAAAAATGTCTTCAAAAGGTCTTACATTTAGCTTCATGTAAGGCAGTTGAATGTCTTCCAGTGGTTCTGATCAATGTCTGATGTGTTCAGGAGCAGCTCGATGTCTCCATACACCGTGTGGATCTCAAAGGTCTCAGACACAGATGTAGTGATGGCTCCTCTGGGCTCTGGTGGAGTGGTGACTGTGGACATGGGAGGCTATGTCAAACTATGGGAAACAGGCCTGGACAACCTGCAGCGCTCTCTGCTGGAGTGGAGGAACATGATCGGAGCAGAGGATGGCAGGCCAATCCAGGTAGGACTTTCAGGCTGAATTTCACAAAACAAAAAAAAGAGCATGTCTGAGTCAGATTTCACCCTAAAAAGAATAAAAAATTAATTATATTTTGCTTAAAAATAAAGTGTTTTAGGAGCATTAAGACCTTTGTTGCATTGTGACTTAATTTTTATGACAAATAATGTCAAGTTTTGGTTGCTGTGATATGTCCAGATTTGTTTTGTTTGAGAAACCTTTTGGAAGTAAGTTCAACCTGTTTTGGTTTGTGTGTTTTGTTTTAGTTTTGTGTTGTTGTTTAGTTTTTTTCTTTCTCTTTTTGTTGTTGTTTGTTTTTTGTTTTGCTGGGTTTTGTTTGTTTGTTTTACTGTTTTTTGTTTGTTTTTTGTTTAGATTTTTTGCTTTGCTGTGTTTTGTTTTGTATTGCTCTATTGTTTTTCTTCTTTGTTTTCAAATTCCTTTTGGTGCTGCCTTTGCTGCAGGAATTACAAATTTTTGGTCCTGCAACACAGAACTCTCCAAAATGTACAGTTCTATTTCTTACCACGTGGTGGCAGACTTATATAAGAAATGTGTTATTATTTTATTTATTTATATTGGTAAGGTTGTAAAATTGCTAAATAAGAAAGTTTATAGTGTAGTGAAATAATATTAAGAAGATATTCATTTTGTATTTGTTTTTTCATGTGACTACATCTTTGTGCACTCGGCGTTTTTGTTTGGTGAGATATTTCTTGGCAGATTCTGCTTCTGTATTGAGTATTGTAAGACTTTAAGAATCAGTTGTCTGCAGTATTACTGACAATGATCATACACACACTTGAGATAAAATGCATAAGACAAAGATTTCTGTTTGTTTTATACTGAAGTCAATTCTCTCCACACTTGTTGTTAGGTTATTCTGCCACTCTGAAGCTTGTTTGGACATACATGCTGCTAATACTGAGTATTTTCAGTGGGAGGCTCCTTCATGGCAGCGCTCCAGTTCTGCGCTGTGTGAATCACAGATAATCTTTATAGTGGAGTAAATACACCAAACATCCAGTCAGAGGATATAATGGAGAGCACTGACCTAATGTATAGTGGATTTCTATGGGTGGACAGATCATGTATATGAGGCAAAATATGTTAATATTACGAATGAATGAAACATAAGTGTTGGTTTGAGACTGGTTGTTTATTGGTTGCTCTACATGACACATCTGTGGACTGAGGGTTACTAAAAATGACCAGACATTAATACATCTGTGGTTGCTAGTGTTTCTTCCATCAAAAATAGCACCAAACAAGTTCATCTGTTGGCGTCCATACTTGTTGTTCACAGCCATGAGACTCTAATGTTGCTTCAAAAGTGCCTCCTGTATTGTATATTCACAGAAAAGCCAATTAGCGATACACTCCAGCATTTAAATGCAGTTGTGTCGCTCTCAACACTTTGTGGGATGTATATGTGGCCTAAATATCTAAATCATAATATTGACTGGTTTGGTATGTGTTTGAAGTGTGTGTTTGTCTAAGAGTTCACACACTTCCTGTTCTTTCATACAGGTACACAAAGAGCCTGTTAACCGTCATGGTCATTCTGCACCTCACTGGCTCTCTTTAAGCACACTTACACCAGCCTCCTTATTTTTACATCAAATATTTGCCCAAATGGTTGCATTCTTGGCCTTTCAGTGCAGCTCTGTGAATAGCATATGTAAGTTTGTTCAGTTGAGTATCGCTCATGTGAGAGTGTTCACTGGTTTGCCACACTGAAGGAGGGTGAAGCGACAAACAACAAGGAAAGAAAAACAGGGTTCATTACTAATATTATAAGATGAAGGTTTATCATGACGCTCAAGACTGTGTTATCGTGCTGATGGTCTGGGGGTTTTCTTAACGGCCACAGTGTCTTGGATCCGCCCTCCAGCCCACCCCAGTCTCCACATCACACACAAACAAACACAATTTCTCCATCACTCTGCTTCTACAGATACAGTTGACACAGGAGATCCCACGCACTTGTAGGGGAAAACGAAATCTGGTTACTATTGTTAGCCATTCATTTCTGTGGGGAAAATTAAGTGGAATTTCTAGTAAATTCAAAATTTAACAATTAACTTTTTTTTTTCTTTTAATTTTACTGTCCTTTTGGGTAAAGAAGCTCAAAGACTGTGACTAAACTTGAGTGTATCTGCATGATTTTGCAGATTTTTTTTTACAGATGAATTAAATGTGCAAGTAAAAAATAAGTTAGATGTCATCAATAAGTGAGATGGCTTTTTGGCTTTGTTTCACTGCAGTACAGCAGAACTGCAGTCTGGTAGTGTTCTCTAGTGTTCTTGTTTGAACCATTTCATTACACCAAATACACAAAATAATGTTCTTTTTAGCAGCATCATATGACCCCTTTAACATAAATTCACCATATTTTAGCTGGAACAGTTTATTGATGATTGATAAAAGTATATATATTTATAAAGCTATCAAACTCCATTTAGTAAATACATAAATATATATTGGGGGGGAAAGCTATCTAAAAATCTATTAGACCAAAGTTGCTTAATAATTACTTGAAATAAAGTCTGATAAATTAAATCTGCCACTGATATACACATAAAAAATTATATATTTTAACATATTTAACATTATTATACTTATATTTTTGTTAAATTATATTACATTAAATTGTTATATATATATATACAGTGCCTTGCGAAATAGTCAAACCCCTTCATTTTTTTCACGTTTTATGTTATGTTGCAGCCTTATGTTAAACTGCTTTAAATTACTTTTTTTTTTTCACAGCAGTCTACACTCCATACACCATAATGACAAAGCAAATAACAGGTTTTTAACATCTTTGCATATTTATTAAAGATAAAAATCTTAAATGATTCTGTTGCATAACTATCTGGGACAGTTTAAATTTAGCTCAGGAGCATTCATTTTGCTTGTAAATGTTACCACACTTTGAGTGAAGTTAACCTGTGGCAAATTCAATTGAATGGGTATGATTTGGAAAGGCACACACATCTTAATAAAAGGTCTAACAGCTGAAAATGCACATTAGAGCAAAGAACAAGCCTTGAGGTCAGAAAAACTGCCTGTGGAGCTCAGAGACAGGATTGCATCAAACCACACATCAGGGGAAGAGTTCAGAAAAAAAACAAAATCTGCTTGGAAAAGTCCTGGAAAACACACTTGGAATTTGCAAAACAGCACCTAAAGGACCCTCAGACTGTGCTTTGCGTTGTCATTATGGTGTATGGAGTGTAGATTGATGTGGGGGGGAAAAAAAGTAATTTAAAGCAGTTTAACATAAGGCTGTAACATAACAAAACGTGAAAAAAATTAAGGGGTTTGAATACTTTCGCAAGGCACTGTATGTATATATTTATATTATATCATTTGTAAGTAAAAGGTTCTTTATAGTGAAAAAAGGTTTGTCAGATTATTAAAATGTTCCACTTTACACTGAAAGTTTCTTCCGGGAACCCACAATGTTCTTCAACTGCATTGTTGTAAAAAAACTTTTTTTGGAAGCTGTATTTTGAAGATTGTGGTGACTCCAGGGTTTTTATTTCGGTTCAGGTTTGGCCGATTCTAAATGCTAAAGATGTTCTTTCATGTATTTGGCCTGGTCTTCAAATGTGAGATCTTCTCTGTTAAAACTGTTACTGTAGAGAGTGATGGAAACATTCCTGTCCCAGACTGCATCTGGCAGGATCTGTGCCATCTCCTCATTCTCTCAGTCTGTCGACCGTCTCGTTCCTCTGCTTCATTTTACTACTCTCCCTTTGGTCCTTTATCTCTCCCTCCATCACAGCGCTCATATTTTCTGCTCTCTCACACTGTTTCATTCAGCCGCAATCTGAGGCCTTTTGTGCAGCATTCTTGTTCCCAGAGGAGATGAGCACTCTGTGAGTTAGCTAGTGTTGTTTTTCCTCCTCCCTCTGTGCATTAATCAGCTCATGCATTTCCCACAACTCCCCAATTCTCTTTACATGAGTTACGAGAAGCCCTTTGACCGTGAATCAGTTTCTCCTGCTGATGTGGGGGCCGTCACACGTCCAAACATAACCAAAGGGCTGAAGCTGGCAAATGCATGGCTTTCAGTTACATTACATTACGACGTCCTGTGAAACATCCCATTCCTCTCAGCTTGTTAATTGAAAGCACATTGTAAACATCAGACAGGATACGCTCATTACATGAAGTTAACCTCATCAGTACACATTGTCTGTAGAGCACAGCAGTGATCGCCCACTTTTTTCCAGCAGCAACAAAAGTATTGTTCCCATAATTTTCTTCATAGGCCTCTTAAAAATCTTTGGTAAAGATTCTGAGCAATAACTCATCAAACCAGTCAACTCCAAGATTAACAAACACTGACTTGGAGCAAAATGTATTTAAATTTTTTTTTTTTTTTAATTAACTACAGTACTTATCCCATAAAGGATGATGTAATTGGATCATAAACAACAGGGAAATATATTAAAATATTGCCTGTAAGTGATGTGTAAAAATATCTAGTTAAATGCTAAATATTCCAAGTGTATTAAATTAAAATATATATTTGTGCTTTTTAAAATTTAATAAACTGACATGCACAAATAAATATACCATTTCTGGGCTCAGAGGTTTTACATATTATCATTAAAAATCAATTTCTCTATGGATTTTTATTTCTAGGGAATTAGGGAATCAATATAAATGACCTAAAAAAGTTGGGTTACAGACAAACTCTAATGCCATTCAAAAGTTTAAAGCCAGTATTATTTATTAATTTATTTATTTATTTATTCGTTTATTCATTCATTCCAGGGATGCATTAAATTGATGTAACAGTAAAGACTTTTACATTGTTACAAAATATTTCTGTTTCAAATATATGTTCTTCTTTTGAACTTTCTATTCATCAAAGAATCAAAAATTATATATCATGGTTTCAACAACAATATTAAGCAGCATAACTGTTTTCAACATTAATAATAATATGAAATGTTATGAATGACATTATGAAGGATGATTTCATTGAAGTAATGATGCTAAACATCCGGCTTTGCATCACAAAAATAAATGGCATATAAGTATATTCAAATAAAAATTTTATTTTAAGATCTACAGTCATAATATTTCACAATATTACTGTTTTAACTGTTTTTTTTTTCTTTCAAAAATATTACATAACTCTTACCAACCCCAGACTTTGGAAGCATGTTTTTTGACAGATGTTAGTTTGCTGTGATTGTATGAAGGTGAATCTGTGAACATCTGTTCACACCTGGTCTACAAAAATCATGTCGCTACAAATAAACTGAACCTCAGACGCTCAGTGTAAACAGCGTAATGGGAAACATCTTCTAAACTTTTGAAAGAGACTATTATGACTTCATACCGAGTTATCAATCATCTTACCCCAATATATGAGAACAGCACATCAAAACTTTCCATAATTAAACAGCCTGGATTAGAGTGAACGTCTGTTTGTTTTTTTTCACTCTGATGTCAGATATTTGGAATTTTGTTTTTGTACCTGTACAATGTGAATGTACCATATGTCTATAGGACTAGATTAGATGACATGACGTGCACCAGGATGCATTGGGGCTCAGTACAGTCATGCAGGGAATGTCTGACCCTGCCGTCAACGCCGCTCACTGATCCTGCTCCATACATGTCCGTCTGTCTGTATGTGTTTATAAAGTGATCTGTGTAGCATCAGTGATGCAGGATAAAGATATGATATGTGTCTGACGGGAAATGAGTGGACGCTTTGACTCACCCCTTACACACACATCACAAACCACATACTCACAAAGAGAGAGACTCTATTTTAACTAGAAATATTTATGATCTAATACTGTCTGAAATCTGAGACAGTGTTGCACATTATTAGAGACTTACATTTTTAATTATTGAAGAACTAAAATTACTGAAACTAAAACTGAAATAAAAATAAATAAATTTTTTTTTTTTTTTTTTTTTTCATTTCAAATTATTAATAAATACTAAGATAGTACAGTGATACTAAAATAAGACTGGGCGGGACTACCCATTTTGTAACTTTAGTTTTGTTGTTTATTTTGTTATGGATGTATGTATGTGTTTCATAATGTGAAGTTGTTGTTGTTTTTCACTCATGCCAATCTTTCTAATAAAAAGAAAAAATAGAGTAAAATTATTCAATTATTATTTTAAAATAATTATTTCATTCACTGGACTAACAAAAACAATAGGTATTGGCACATGGTTATTTATTATACAGCCTAAATTGTCCTACCAGGATTTTAGGGGCCTTTTTGGATTTTTGCCACCTGAATGACTCAATGATTGTGAAACCTGTGAGATCAAGTGAAAACTTGGCGCTGATGTAATGAAGGGGTTTGTGGGCTTGCTGGGCCTCCTGTGGTCAGCGGCTAGTACAGCGCGTCTGACTGCATTGTCCTGCTCTCTGTGTGGGTCTCCTGCTAAACGCAGTGGCCTCTCAGCAACCATGCTGGGACATTTCATTTCAGAAACAACCTCAAAACACGGGCATTCTTCACATTCCAGCCCGGGCTCCTGCTCTGCCCACTGGGCTGCTAGAAAGGGCAGTGTGGCGCTGCTCCAGGACAGGGACCAGTACCTCTGTCTGGATGCAAATACACCAACAGACTGACTTTCTGATATGTGTTCAAAACTAAAGGCAGCTGCTGCCTCACTGCACAGACAGTCAATTACTAGTCAGCATTTGCTTTTATAATCACATTAGCTGCTAGCCGTAATTGTTCTACATTAAGTGAAATTGGATAAAAAGCTTAAATTAGAGGCTTGCCCTAGTTAGCAATGATGACCCATTTGCTTTGATGTGATGTGTGTCATTATTGTTCCGTAATTTAAGTCTCCTGTACATACAGTGACCGCAAAAATCTGATCTGTCTGTCTGTCAAGCCCGCAGGTGATGGAGATTTACCGCTGATTACAGAACCGGCTTTACTGACAAGATGCGCGTTAAATATCGCATGCAATTTATCCTGCAGCCCTACTGTCTGTCTGTCTGTCTGTCTGTCTGTCCTCTCAGTAGGGTTTTGTGAGTGCGCGTGTGTCTCATCTTTGTGCTGTTAAATCCTGGCTAATCTGATGCCACGTTGCACACACACAAATCTCTTTATCATAAACAGAACTGTCACTGATCTTCCATAGAAATGGGAAGCAACCTCTTTTCCCACCACTGTCCCTGCGCTACCCCTCCTTCAGACTAAACACAGGAAAAACATCAAATCTCAGAATGCAATAATTTGGAAGTGTATATAGAGCACAAGTCTTGTACAGACATCTAAAATTATTTATCGTTCATCAATTATCTGTAGTCTTCAACTGCATCTTGCTGGTGTGGCGATTCTGTACGTGTTATTGCCAAACGTAGTTAATCTCTCTATAAGCCACATTCGTCCTGAGCATCTGTAAGCCATCTCTCTCTCTCTCTACACACACACAGAAATGTTGAATGTGCATGACCTCATATCAGATTGAGGCATATGTGTGTGTAGGTGTCAAAAGTGCTTTGAGTGTAATCTTACACTCACAGAAAAGCTTTACAGTTTCTTAACATCCTGTATTAAAACAGCAGTCATGCATACGTAAACACTGACTCAGACATACAGTAGCATGCACACCAGATCTGTTTGAAACGATGTTATGTCTTTGAATATTTAGACTGGAGGACTTTATTGTTATTTTGGAACAAATCCAGAATTAAAATGAGAATGCTGACTCTCATGATCTTTATCATTGGGTTCTTGTGATCTCTCTGATCTATTTAAAAGGGAAAGCTGACAGACGATGGAACAGACAATGGAACACAAAAGGGGATATTTTGACCACAACATGAACTGCCTTAGCATAGAAAGGTCAAATTATCTGGAGATTTCACACAGTCATGAGGGTCTAGATTGCTCTCTATGATATAATTTCCGGTTTTTATTTCTCCTTTTCTGCATAACAAAGTCATGCAGTTTTGGAATGTCATGAGGGTGACTTATTAAAGTTAAAAGCATTTAAAGGTTCATTCTTGCAGCATAAGAATTTTTGTGAATTTCCACACAGGGCAGATCTTTCCTCTGCTTGTACCAAATGCTCTGTTTACTTCAACTGTTCCTTTCGATATGACTTGGCAAAAACATTTCTACTCATCCCCTACAAGTGTACTTCCTTTCAGTGTGCAGTTTAAAACAGGAAGTGTCATAAAAAGCTCAGTGACTTCATGTTCATTGACCTTACGTGACCTTGCCTAGTCAAAACATGCAGGATCGTAGTATAACGAGAAATGGCCTTTATATTAATAGGAGGCAAAGGAACGGTCTGGAACACTAAGTGTCTGTTCTCTCTCAGTCCAGCTGTGCTGCTATCTCTCCCGAAGACACAATCACACTTCAAAGTGCTGCTCTCGCAACAACTACGAAGCCTTCATAGGAAGTTCTAGCAGTTATGTTCAGACTGTATTTGCACACAGCAGGGGCTGTAAAGGAGTGTGTGGAGGTCATGAGAAAGCCACAACCCTCCGGATGGGTGCGTGGGTATTAAAAAGAGGCCCAGTGCTTTATGATATTAATGGACTGTGTGAAGGAAGATCAGAGAAGTGAGAGAATACCACTAAATAGATGAGGAGACCTGCTTCAGAGAGCTTCAAGTCTTAGAAGACATACACACAGATCACACTTTAAAATCTGTTGCGATATCCAGTGGCGTACTCACAAGCAGTGATGTCTCATGTGATAGTTATTTATTATTTTGCTTTTTTTTTTTCTTCCATCTTTCTGGATTTCTATCATTTAAAATAAACAAACTTTGGCATTGTCAGTCAGTTTGTGACTTTTTTCCTGCCAGCTTATCATGAAAATCAACATTCAGTTGCATGATTCATTGTTTCCTGCGATTGTGATTCCAGAATAAATACATCTTTGACATTAAAAAGTCAGTGTAAGCACACCTTTTCCTTGTAAATGGGACACTTCCTTTGCAAATGACTCTAGAAATGGGAAAAATCTATCCCGAATTTAATTTGGTATATAATCATTTGACTAAATATGCGTCTCGTTTTCCACTTAGCAAAAAGATGAAGATCAAAAGAGTGACTGTTCAGATAATATTTCAACAAAGATCTGGTTTTTGAAAGCATCTTTTTGTTTCAGATCACCATTCAGAGAGACAGTGGACAAGATGTCAGCTCCCCCAAACACGGCAAGATTGATCCCAGAAATGCCCCTCATGTAGGCGGGAACCAGTGGGCTGGAGGCACAGGTACAGTAAATCACATCCCATTGCACTGTGTCAAAAGGTTTATCGTTATTGTGCACAGACCCTGATCAATATCAGCACACAGGCTGTTTTTTGCATTTGCTTCCATCATTCATCAAAAAAATATAACACTTATATAGGAACTCAACATAGTGCCTATATGTTTGTGTAGGCGGCAGAGATACAGCGGGTCTTGGAGGGAAAGGAGGCCCCTACCGTCTGGACGCCGGACACAAAGTTTACCAGATTTCTCAGGTGGAGAAAGACGCCGTGCCCGTTGAGGTGAAGAGAGCAGCACGGGAGATGGCCGAGAAGGCTTTTAAGCAGAGGTACACCCATCTGTCTCTCATTCATCACTCACTCAGTTGAAACCCTCACAGATTTCTCCAAAAAGCCTACACTTGACCCTGTGTGACCTTTACCCTCTGCTCTGAGTGCTTGTTAATCTCTCCAGATATTCTGCAGTGCTCTGTCAATGAAGCTCACACTCTGTGCTTGTGAAAGCGTATGACTATATTCATGTGTGAGGCTCTGTATTATATGCTCGAGTATGCAGTAAATGCATTAGTAATGCATATGTCCTTTGATGAAAAGGCAATTCCATAATGCACTGCATTGAGCTCAGTAAAAAAAACTGATGTAAGACAGGGTAATTATAGTTATAGTATTTAAAACCTTTTTTTTTTAACTCGAAATAAAATAAGAAAAAAAATCATCTAGTTGCCAAGTCTGCATTTCTAATTTTCTTTTAGTTTGACTTGATGTACAAACGTAAGTTAAAAAAAATAATAATTATAAAAAAAAAGAAAACTAATAAAAGTGACAGAAACACACTACAAAATTACCGGACAAATAACTAAAATTAAAATGGAAAATAGCTTATTCAAAAAAATACAATAAAATAAACATAAAAACTACAACAGTGTCTCAATGATCCAAGATGGCAAATGAAGTGAGATATTGATTTAAATATTCTTGTATTAAAAGTCAACATTAATTGCCATCCGCAACGCATTTTAATTCCATAATATGACATCTGAGTAAAACAGAACATTGTTTGGAAAAGTTGGGTTAGCTTATTGGATCATGAAAAGTGATGTTAAATGCCGGAATGAATATGTGTTTGCTAAAACAATAGTTTTTGGCTATTTAAGTTAAAATGATCCAATAACCACATGGCCTTAATGACGCCAGAGGAAATGGAAAGTCATTGAAAGTCAATAAGACAACAAAAACAAGCCATTTTTGGAATAGCATACACGGATTCATTCATAATAAGACAATCAACCTGCATCAAGTGCAGTACTCTGCTTTAAAACAGACCAGAGATACTATTATGAGTGGCTCATAAAAAACAGCATGTTCCAGATCACAGAATGGACACTACAGAGCCACAGAGCTCTTCAACAGTCCCAGATATATCTCAAATATGCAGCCTGTGAATGCTGCGATTCACTACGCTGCATGAAGCAAGTGAAGGAAGCCCTCTGTTTGGCCCAGTGGACTGCACAAAAGCTGCACAAACACACACTTATAAACTTAATGTGATGCATATTTGTTAGTCATACATAAATGAAACCGGTCATATTTCTGTAACCACATTTGTTTACAATAACCATATTTATGATCTATAAATCCAATTTGTTTTAATCTCATCAAATGAAGTGAGATATTGATTTAAATATTCTTGTATTAAAAGTCAACATTAATTGCCATCCGCAACGCATTTTAATTCCATAATATGACATCTGAGTAAAACAGAACATTGTTTGGAAAAGTTGGGTTAGCTTATTGGATCATGAAAAGTGATGTTAAATGCCGGAATGAATATGTGTTTGCTAAAACAATAGTTTTTGGCTATTTAAGTTAAAATGATCCAATAACCACATGGCCTTAATGACGCCAGAGGAAATGGAAAGTCATTGAAAGTCAATAAGACAACAAAAACAAGCCATTTTTGGAATAGCATACACGGATTCATTCATAATAAGACAATCAACCTGCATCAAGTGCAGTACTCTGCTTTAAAACAGACCAGAGATACTATTATGAGTGGCTCATAAAAAACAGCATGTTCCAGATCACAGAATGGACACTACAGAGCCACAGAGCTCTTCAACAGTCCCAGATATATCTCAAATATGCAGCCTGTGAATGCTGCGATTCACTACGCTGCATGAAGCAAGTGAAGGAAGCCCTCTGTTTGGCCCAGTGGACTGCACAAAAGCTGCACAAACACACACTTATAAACTTAATGTGATGCATATTTGTTAGTCATACATAAATGAAACTGGTCATATTTCTGTAACCACATTTGTTTACAATAACCATATTTATGAATCTATAAATCCAATTTGTTTTAATCTCATACATTTTAAAGAACTTAATATTGCCTACTCCACAGCTAACTGTATTTTAATAGTTCATACTTTTTAACTGAATAAATATGTTTTTACAATGTACAGATTTTTACTAAATCTAAGCAATTGAAGTGAATGCATTTTGAAAATATGATTAAATAAAGTCAAAGAGATGCAAATATTTAGTAATAAACAATGCAGAGTTATGCAGTTAGGCCTAAATATTTTTGGTGTGTCCTTTGCTTGTTTTTAAAGCTTATTTTGTTCTTAAAGGGGGTTTAATAGGCTTTTTCTTGTTCTTTTGAAATTAAATGGTTTTACTAAAGTTACTAAAACAACTTTTTCAGTTCTGAGAGTTAGAGAGAGGACAGAAAATGCTCACATAAAACTAAGTTTTTTGTTTTTGATGCAATAAACCTTGAATAAGATTAGGAGTGGACAAACACTACACTGTAAAAAATTACCGTGAATTTAACGGTAAAAGGCTGTAAAAATGCTCCGTTTGTGGTCTTTACATGCTTATTTTAATTTTATTTTTATCCATCAACGTGATTTGATAGAGAGTAATAGGTCTCGTGACTTTCGTCAAATCAAATTGTGCATAGAAAACTTTAACCGCCAACTGTTTATCATGGCTGCTGAAAGCGCATTCTTCAAGCATCAATTCAGTCGCATCTTCCTCTTATTTAATATGTTAAGCTAAATTTCGGATTTCTGCTTACTAAATTATTTGTATATAGGCTATGCTGGCCTGAAATTTGGTGTGAGGTTGCGGGTATTGCATACACTGTTAACTCCCGCAAGTGCCACGTTCGGTAAATTCCCACTCACTTAAACTTACTATATTAACTACTAAACTACTAAAATTCCCCTACTATATACGGTCAAAAACTGTATTGGACATTACATGTATTGGACATTAATTTTATGGTAGTATACCGTTTTTGGAAGTGAAAAAGACCGTATAATTTACAGTGAATAACTGTAAATTGACATTCCCAGAATTCCCTGCGTTACATTTCAAATTTTATGTTTTTTTTTGTTGAAATAACTATGTTTCTTCTTAGTTTTTTCTTATCAGTTTTGTATATTAGGGTTGTGTTACACCTAATATTGTTAAATGAATGTTTATTGCATTATTTCAGTTTAATGTGTGTTACCATGATGGTGTTTAGTGTTTGTGTGAATGACACTGTGCACCTTCTATATATGTTATTATTTAAAATTGCGGCAACCACAGCTGCCGTTTTTTTACCGTAAATTTTCCGGAATTTTTTTCAGTGTAGGTAAGTGCAGAATATGGCCCCTTTTAAGGCTGCTGTGTGTCGCCATTGAAATTAAATTTAGTGAGAAAATCAAAGCTTGTCTTTGTCTTAAACATCAGAGGCTGAAGCAGAAGAATGCAGCTCAGTGTGTTCTGTGGGGAAGAGTATTTGAGCAGAACCGCGATATAGACGAGCATTTTTTTTATGTAGCCTCTGAACACCATCCCCGGGCCATACCTATCTTGCAGGACCGCTTCATCTCTGAAACCTTAACAAATCAGTATACTTGTTCAGTAATTTAAAGATGATATTTTTATAGAAGAGTATGGCAGACTTTCAGAAATATGCTCAGATCCAGATCAGGCACTTAAACTTTAGTTATGACTTGACACAGAATTCTAACTTGTTTTAACAAACTTTTAAAATGCAGCTATTGCAAACTTTCATCAAATCCATTACTAATACCTCTGATGTTTGTGCACTAAAATAATGTCACATCCTGGAGGATGCTATCATTTAGGGAATGTCTTTTGTTAACTGAGGGCATATTGCAAAATACCAACATTAGCAATTAAAACAATGTAATGTCCTAAAATATTATATATAATACTACCAAAGTAATGAAATAGGAATGCTATCCTCCTTTACAAATTGTCCTGTTCTTTTCTATGCATAGTATTAAGACGGGGTCATGAAACGCATAGCAGTATGGGTGGATGTTTGTTTGTAGTGCTGTTCAATTCTTTGTGCTGCACATTGTTGTGATCTGCATGCTCTCTGTCACGTTCACAATATTTCAATCTCAGCTGACATGGCTTGTGTCAGGGGTTTCCACAGGAAGAGGAACTTTATCTAACTTTTTTGCAAGTATGTGTTGCACCCCAGCAACTTTACTTTGTAAAAATAATCTTTCAATTTTGCTGAACTACTGTATGATGCAGGAAAAGCTGAATTTATTATTTAATAGATATACCTGAGCAGCAGAGTTTGGGGTCCGTAATGTTTTATAACATTTTTGAAAGAAGGCTCAATGAGGCTGCATTTATTTGATCAAAAATACAGTTTAAAAGTTTTCTATTTGAATATATTTTGATATGTTTTGAAAAAAAATGACCAACTTTTTCTGAGCTTTTTCTTGTGTTGTGAAAGTGTGTTAGTCAGTCGAGTGAAGCAGAGCACTTTTTCACTCTCATTGGCAGCAGGGCAACGCTGGCCAGCTCTCTCTCTCGGCTCTGTGGACAGGTTTGGAATTCAGGAGAAAATAGCAGCAGCAGTCTGTCCTCTCTCCAATAACACTGTGCAAAGAATGTGAGCTTCAGAGGCCAGACAGGAAACCCACAGCCTGTGCGTGTGTGAGAAAGAGAAGCACAGCAGGAAGAAGGAGAGAGAAAGAGAACGCTCCTTACGTGTTGCATATCTTTTGTAGCACAGAAACAATCACTTCTGTGACATTTTTGCTCCAGGTGCTGATGGAGAGGTGAGGGATGATTTCTTTTGAAAGGAAACACAGTGTCACAGTATTTTGAGATAGGGCTTCAGATCATGCTGTCTGGTCTGATCTCACGCCTGATAGTGTCAGTGTGTGAGCGCACCTGAGCTCTGTGGGCCGCTAGGGTCTAGACGCTCTTCACACTCTGTTTCCTCCTCATGACATCAAACGCATCTCTCTAACGCACACACACATTCATGCAGGCACATCCTGGGTCTGAGCAGAAGAGCAGGATTAACTGTAGAATCCTTTTAGGGATTATTGGCTTTACCCCACCTGTGCGGCAGAACCCACCCCTGTCCATCAAATGACTGAGGGAGTCTCACAAAACCTGTCAGGAACATTGTCCAACGGGCCAGATTTCACCACAAAATAAATAAATGAAAATAAAATAAAAATAAAATAAATAAAATGTTTGTAAGGTTTGACATAGCAGCGCTGGCTTAGCCAGTCCGTAAGGTTTGGTTTGATGGTACTATTAGCTTTGCCAACCAGTTGTTGACAGATGGATTTTTAAGAAAACCTATTTGAAAACAGTCATTGTATTTGCAGTTCTGGCACAGATTACAAATTTCACTTTAAGACAAAACAATAAAATAATCAAATGTATGGGCTTTTTAGTTTCATTTGTTTGTTTATTTATTTATTTAGTTAGTTTGCAATTTTCATATTTTAAAACAATTAAGCACAACCCCTCCTAATCTCATTATTTTAATGCAAAAAGTAATAAAAAAAAAAAATTTGATGTAATACATATTATAGGGTGACCAGACGTCCCGTTTTTCCCGGTGTTGTGCCCATTTTCGACTCCCTGCCAAATTATTACCCCCGTAGTTGAAATCGCTACCTGATTGCCTAATCCTAACCCCTCCCCCACACCTAATCCTAAACCTACCAATACTAGGGGGGTAATAATCTGGCTGGGTCAGAATTCGGCACTACACCGGGACAGTCCCGTATTTCAGCTCTGTTTTTAGTGTCCCGACTTATTTTGAAAAAATCATGTTTTGTCCCGTATTTCAAAATTTCTTTACGGCTGGGTGATCAGAGCGAGTAGTAGAAGTGTTCTGTCACGCGAGAACAGCCTAATCAAAGGTAACTAAGCTTGTCGAACAAAATTACCATCCAATAACAATTCGTTATCGATTAACATGCAGCAAGTGAAGGCAGGATAGATAGGCGGAATCACACTGAATGACAGACACACAGGAGCGCTCTCTCGGCCGCGGGATCCCAGTTCTGTGATCAGTTCTCTTTGCGCAATTGTCAAATACACACACAGCAGTCAAAATGGCCATCGTGTGGAGTATCTCACGTAAATACATTCGTTATGGCTTACGTGAACGTAAACAGGTGGGTGAAAACCGGATATGTGTCAGTGTATTTACATGATTCATTCGGTCTTAAAGGGACAGCAGCCTAATTAAATACCTGTCTGTCTCATTACTGTTAATCAAACAACAAAATGTTAAATAAAGTATACATGTTAAACCTACTGTATTAGAAAAACGAGTTTATTTAATGTGTATCTATTGTATTTGTCTTATGGTTTGTAATTTGCTTCTGTATTCTCTACGTGTGTGTATGTAGGATAGATATATATATACATATATATATATATGTATATATATATATTTTTTTTTTTTTAATTCTCATATCGTGGTCATATATCATGCAAAATAATCATATATCATTTTATAAAAAAAAAAAGGTCCTTCTCAACCAGAGGGCCAGGGCCCACTAGGACTTAATAGTTCAATTAATAAATTATTATTAATATTAAAATTTTAAAAAATAAATAATCAGAATCTAAAATAAAATGCATTTTGTCATAATTACAAAAAATATCTTAACTTTTTTAATATTAGGCTTCATCAAAGGTATCTTGTCTCAAATGGGGGTAGAGTGGGTGTCTTTCAAATATTATGTTGGGGCTAGGGGACTTCAAGTCAAAAGGTTTGTGAACCACTGAAACTTTGGTTTCTTTATTATTTATTTATGTTTATTGAATTGTGAATTGGACATGTTCTCTTGACATTGGTGCAGAAATCCTTGTGGGTGACTAGTGACCCGGCAGAGCTCTTAACCCCACACTGATGAGTCTGACAGGGCTTTGCGCACCTGGGTGGGTGTGTGTGTGGGTGCTGGTCGTGGAGCTGTAGGGACTTGCCCCAAGAAAAATGTTTATCCTACATCTGCTACTCTCAAGTGTGCGTTATTCTCTATCTTGACAGCTGTACTTAATGTGTGACTAAACAGAACCTGTGTTGATCAATGTCCTCTGAAATCCTCCTGCCCCAGAACACTCCTTAAAGACTTACTACACATTGTTCACAAGTTTAAACGCCTCAGGGAATGAATCTAAATGAAGAGAGATTTTCTGAAGAAAATGTTAGGAGCTCTTATCTGTACAAAACTCACAGCCAAGATGCTAGAAGAATATGAATGTGAGGTAACTAGGGTGGCTGCTAAGTGGTTGCTTAATAAGACATGATTTTGAAAAATTATTCATGTATTTAATACACAGATTGGCACACACTAAAGTTTAATATGTATGGTCAGAGGTTTGTTCAAATCTCACACGAGCAGTAATAATACTGGTGCTTTACTCTGTACAGTTAGTCATTGTAAACACTGCAGATTGTGTTTGTATAACTGAAGTGTCATGTTTTTATTTCAGGCTCAAGGAAATTGAGATGAGTGAGTATGATGCCAGCACGTACGAGCGTTTCTCAGGAGCGGTCAGACGACAGGTCCAGTCGCTCCGCATCATTCTGGATAGTCTGCAGGTAAACACCTCTAGTAGTCCCGCTTCAGAAGTGTCCAGCGATTCCCAAACATTTTCATGCTAGGACTCACCTAGAGAGGTTTTTATTTATCTCAAGACCCACCAAAAACTTGTTAGTGAAATTTAGATAAACGTATTTACTTATCAGTTTAATTGCATTATGATAAGGCTTACTATCATAATGCTAAGGCTTAATATCATTCAAAATTTGGGTTCGGCAAGATTTTAATTAGGTTTTGAAAGAAGTCTCTTGTGCTTACCAAGGCTGCATTTATTTGACTAAAAGTGCAGTAAAAACAGTGAAATTTAACAATATAAAATAACTGTTTTACTTTTGAATATATTTTAAAATGTAATTTATTTCTGTGATGGTAAAGCTGAATTTTCAACATCGTTACTCCAGACTTCAGTGTCACATGATCCTTCAAAAATCATTCTAATATGCTGATTTGCTGCTCATTAAACTTTTCATATTATAAACGTTGAAAACACTTATGCTAATTATACTCAATATTTTTGTGGTAACGTTAATGGTAATACTTTTTTCAGAAGTCCTTGCTGAATAAATGTATGATTTATATATAATTAATTGTGCGACTAATTAATCTAATCCCACCTAACATTAAAGTTTTTAATTATACTTTTATATTGCAATAATTTCACATTCAATCTTCAAATTAATGTAGAAACAACATAAATTATTTTTTAATATTTGTTTAATGCCGTCTTTTTTATGACTAAAGGCAAGTATCTCTGATACCAACTGATGTCTCTATGAATTTTTTTCCTAACATTTAACCATTGACTATAGCCATTCAACATTACAGTATAATTAAGAGCTATCCATTTAACATTTATTAGACTTTTAATTTAAGTGAACTTAAAACAATCTTCACATAAACCCATTATAATAAATGTCATATATAGCTACCTGTGCCCTTCAGCAAGAAAATATAGCCTAATTTAATAAAGTTATCAAACACTAAATTCTAAATTAAATAAACATTTAATCGTTTAATAAAGACAGAAGCTATTGATTTCCTCTTTTTAATTTTGTTCTTTGATTAACAGACATCACAGCAGCTGGATATTAGGATTTTTTTTGACTGCAACTTTAAGAGCTGCCGCTGCTGAACTTGACGCAGATCTGACACTGCTTTAAATGTGACTCATAAATAATAAATACTTACATGCACAGTTTTAAGGCAGCTTTAAACGCCTTTTTTGTAACTTCATGACTTAACTGACGACATAACTACAGCATTGCTCGTAGTTTCATTTGGGTTTGAATATGATACAAAAGACAGCACCACACAGACGGTTTTCTCTCAGCTTTCCAGCCAACTCACGAGAGTCAAGACATCCTGTGACTCCAAGCGTGCGTTGTTATTATTATTAGGCGCCCGGCCCTCCGTTTGGTCTGTCGATATCGACCCAGACGGCCGTCATTCTGTATGGAGTCTAAATTAAATAAACATTTAATCGTTTAATAAAGACAGAAGCTATTGATTTCCTCTTTTTAATTTTGTTCTTTGATTAACAGACATCACAGCAGCTGGATATTAGGATTTTTTTTGACTGCAACTTTAAGAGCTGCCGCTGCTGAACTTGACGCAGATCTGACACTGCTTTAAATGTGACTCATAAATAATAAATACTTACATGCACAGTTTTAAGGCAGCTTTAAACGCCTTTTTTGTAACTTCATGACTTAACTGACGACATAACTACAGCATTGCTCGTAGTTTCATTTGGGTTTGAATATGATACAAAAGACAGCACCACACAGACGGTTTTCTCTCAGCTTTCCAGCCAACTCACGAGAGTCAAGACGTCCTGTGACTCCAAGCGTGCGTTGTTATTATTATTAGGCGCCCGGCCCTCCGTTTGGTCTGTCGATATGGACCCAGACGGCCGTCATTCTGTATGGAGGGATGTCCGGTAGCACGCCTGATCTTTTTTGTTTGGGTGTGGGTGGACGGAGCGCTGGAACACGGGTGGAGTTTCTCAGAAAATGCTGATTGAAGACCAGCTGTTTTCCCTGTCCACGTTGTACAAAGCGCGCAGCGGCGGCTCGATCTGATCTGAGATCTGTGTGCGCTCTGAGCCGAGTGCTCATGGGGATTCCCGGTGCTGTGTGAACAGAGCGCCAGCTCCAGCCGCTGGGAGGATCGGGTTCCTCTTTGGCAGCCCGTGTGAGGAGCTCTGCTCAAAGACAGATGTGTTTATGTGAAAACATGGTGACAAGGATTATCTCTGTCTGTCTTTCACAGTCCGCTCCTCTAAATCAGCGCTATCTCCTTTCACCTACGATAGCGCTGTAAAGAGAGCTGGCAGCCACACGGGCCTGTGTGTGGTCCAGATGAGTGCACTGGCATCGCTCTGCACAGGTTCTGTCCTGAGAAGAACTTAACCTCCACCTCACCCTGAGCCTCTGTTCACCGCTTGGGCTTTTCCAGATAGTAATTTGACCAGTGCCTATTCATTTACTCCTGTAAAGATACCGACACATACACTAACAGTCAGAGGTTTGGAAACATCTACTCATTATGTATTATTTTCAACATCTTGGAGTAATAATAGAGTTTTCAACCAACTTTGTGAGGTACATCTTGGGATGCTTTTTAAACACTATTGAGAGACTATTGGACAATTATTGACCGATTTTCCTTTTCTGTCCAGTTTCTACCCAGTTTCCAACTGTTTTTAAAATAAAATACAATACAATAATAAAAATATATATAAATACTCAGTTTTATGAGAAAAAAATTTACATTTGGGGGGAGGGCTTTTTAAACGCTATTGATGTTCACATGTATGTTCACACTTTTAGTAACTGCTCGTACTTTTCTATCCAGTTTCCAACTTCAATAAATAAATAAATGTATGAATATTTAGTTCTTTTTTACACATTTACTATTTAACACACTATTAATGAAAGGTTCATATTTTGGTTTTGGGAGTCCCCAATAACAGGTTGACAATGCATGCAAGGTCAAAAACACTTTCATTGTCTTATAATATGCATATATTTTTACCTTACTCAATGAATCCCAAACTATTCATTTTTCCAAACTCCTCCTTTGCGTGAAGCTAATCTGCGGTGATTGGTCTCATTTTCATTGCATCATGCCTGTAATGCCTGATAAAGCAGTGTTTGTGAGCGCAGTGCTGCTTTGTGTACAGTTACCGGGGAAACCGCTATTTTTACTGCTCCAAAAGCCGCACCTAGTGGCAAAGAATGAATTTGCATTTTACTCTGAATCATTGAAACGAGTCGTTTTTACGGGCAATATGCTAATGTTTCATGTTGACGTCAACATGAAACGGCTTGGGATTCGTTTTAAAAACGAGTCGTTTCAATGATTCAGAGTCGACTCTTTCTTTAAGAGACAATAACTTTATACACGGTGCACTTTCAGATTTAAAACTTGGCAGGATGTTTTCATTCACTTAGAGCTGTGTTACACACTGCATTAAAGGTAATTTTCAAAAATCCATAATAGGGGCACTTTAAGATAATGAGAAATATAAATTTAGTCAAGTTTGTCTAAACTTTTGAATGTATGGTGAACAAAGAAGCACAGAACATAAACAGCTCCTCCATCTTCAAAGGAATGTATATGAAAGCTGTAAAAAGAGAGCAAAACAGCACATTTGTAGCCGTGCCTTTACTCTGTAATCACTGCACATCATGGCATATGTTTTTCCACAGCTGACTCTCCCGAATGTTCACACACCTAGCTGACAGATACGTGTTTTCAGCAGGTCGTGCTGTAGTGTATATTTGCACTCATAGGTACTCTGCTGAGACACATGCTGTTATATTAGCTTGAGGACTATTAATGCTGTTTACAAAGCATTGTTTACAATGTTATACTTAGAGTTAGGTGTTTTTCAGTAGTTTCCAAAAATAAAACAAAAAAGTGTTTAGTTGAAATTGAAACAAGGGATGCACAATATAACTACTACCATATTTGCAGATTTTGAGAAGCTAATTGTGCATGCTCATTTCCACTATTTTTACATTTAGATTGAAACAGATTGATTTTTGATTTAAGTTTGTGCTTTATTTTTTTAATTTCAGATCATTTTAATATCAAACATTATAGTTATTGGTTATAACATGAAAGTAATTATGTCAAACTTTGAGAAGAAACTGCAGGAGGTAAGTGAATTGAGGTTAAGAAATGTTAACAATGAAGGATGTTAAGAAATGCCAATAATTACTTAAATCACAAAAACATAAAATTGAAAAAATTAAATTAAATTAAAAAAAACAATATAAAACACTCACTAAAAAAATATTATTTACCTGACTGCTGGTTAATGTTGTTCTCAGTGGTATTTCAAGTTAATATATTTTAGGTCAAAAAGGTTGGACTGACAAAAATGTGTGTCATAAATAAAAGCCCTGGTGTGCTGTGTTTGTTTGTGGGCAGGTTATGCTGTAACATAGTCAGTTCTGTCATCATTCAGGTCTGAAATCCGTTTAAGTAATGGCTGCATTTGTGTGGAAATGGAGCATTAGAGCTCTTTCTCGCACAGACTTGAAATGTGACTCAGAATAGAGCAGATGATCTCATCCATTCAGTCAGTCCCTGGAGTGCATCTTCCTTTGCACTGTTTCTTCAGCTCATGACTCTTTATTACTTCACACTTCTGTCTGAAACTTTTGCAAG
Source organism: Sinocyclocheilus rhinocerous (assembly GCF_001515625.1). Lineage (NCBI taxonomy): Eukaryota > Metazoa > Chordata > Actinopteri > Cypriniformes > Cyprinidae > Sinocyclocheilus > Sinocyclocheilus rhinocerous. Next base: position 331,647 of record NW_015637544.1, on the reverse strand, counting down.
AGCATATACTTTCCTTACTACCTGCATAATAATAATGGGTGTATGTCTGTGACTGTGTCTGGATCTGTGTGTGCTCACATGCCTGTCTATGTACATGCTTGTGTTCACGTGTGTGTGTGTGTGTGTGTGTGTGTGTGTGTGTGAGAGATGAGCAGTGACGTGTTGGTTCATTGTTCTTCATGGAGATCTGACATGCTCGCTTATATAATGACAGCCACATGTGGAAGTGCTTCTATGGGTGTTTGTTGATATTTGGATCCATGTTTGAAGCCGAGGAGGTCAAGGACCCGCTGGGGGTCGTGGTCATGACTGATATGCATGCTAGCTCACAATTCAGTTTGAAAAATTAAAATATTTTGTATATTACTTGCATTCTGCAGTAACACTTTATCTATAAGGTTCCGTTTGGTAACATTGGTTACTTACATTAGTTGAAAAATACTTTAAGTAACAATGTTTCCCCTAGGTTTACGGCTTTGGGGGGTGGACTTCTTTTTAATGGTTAAATTACATTTTATTAATCAAAAAGCAAGAACAAGGTATATACCTGTTCTATATGAAAGGTAACTTTAAATGACGTCTGTTGTGATCTGGCGCTATTGAGAAAATATAATTAAATAAAATTAACTTGACCTTCAAGGGGGGCTGGGGGTGGGCCGCCCCCCTAATATAATGGCAGGGGAAACACTGAGTAATCTTAGTTAATGTTAATTTCAACATTTACTAATACATTATTAAAATCAAAAGTTGTATCTCTTA
>NW_015637544.1:317622-330628 GCF_001515625.1 Sinocyclocheilus rhinocerous | reverse complement strand
GGGGGTGGGCCGCCCCCCTAATATAATGGCAGGGGAAACACTGAGTAATCTTAGTTAATGTTAATTTCAACATTTACTAATACATTATTAAAATCAAAAGTTGTATCTCTTAAAATTATTTCATGGACTTGAGCTACAATGAACTAACAATAAATAGTTGTATTTTTATTAAATAATTTGTACATAGATTAATAAGTACAAATGTATTGTTCATTTTATTTATTTACATATTGTTCTATTTTATTATAGAACTTGTATTTGTATTCTTTTTTAATAATATTTCATAGTGTTAGTGTTGATCCTCACAAAACTTTGTTCTGTATATGCTTATAACAGGAAAACAATTTGAATTAGCTTTTTTGAAATAGTAGAAGATGTAAATGGTGTTTGTTTTTCAGGCTAAAGGGAAGGAGAGGCAGTGGCTGAGGAATCAGGCTCTGGGTGAGCTAGACGATGCTAAGATCATTGACGGCCTGACAGGAGAGAAAGCCATTTATAAACGCAGAGGAGAGCTGGAGCCAGAGGTGAGAGCTCATATTCACTCAATATTCATCACATAGAACAAATACAAACACACATGAATACACATTCTCTCATTTTCAGTAAATAACCATGGTTAGGTTAAATAACCAAGTTGGCACGAAATGAAAATTCACCCTATCTGTTTTATTGATGTTACTGAGCTTACTTTGAATGATTCATCCATGAAGTGTTATTTTAGAATCATTAACGTTTATCCAAAAAATTAGTTTTATTTTTAGATTGTGCTTTTTCATTTTAATTAGGGGCTTTCGCACCGCGTAGTTCTAGGAACTTAGTTCTAGGAACTAGCCAGCAGGGTAGTTCCTAGAGAACCAATTTCTCCCTCTGGCCGTTTTCCTGGTTGCATTCGCACCAGCAGCAGGAACTCTGAAGCGGCCAACAGAGAGGAGAGCTGGAGCCAGAGGTGAGAGCTCATATTCACTCAATATTCATCACATAGAACAAATACAAACACACATGAATACACATTCTCTCATTTTCAGTAAATAACCATGGTTAGGTTAAATAACCAAGTTGGCACGAAATGAAAATTCACCCTATCTGTTTTATTGATGTTACTGAGCTTACTTTGAATGATTCATCCATGAAGTGTTATTTTAGAATCATTAACGTTTATTCAAAAAATTAGTTTTATTTTTAGATTGTACTTTTTCATTTTAATTAGGGGCTTTCGCACCGCGTAGTTCTAGGAACTTAGTCCTAGAGAACCAATTTCTCCCTCTGGCCGTTTTCCTGGTTGCATTCGCACCAGCAGCAGGAACTCTGAAGCGGCCAACAGCGATGTCTTTTCATAATGGAGATGGAGATGTAAACGCACGATTTACGCGATTGCAAGAGCAAAAAGTTGGGATAAAAAACTAATTTTTTTATGCCAACTTGCAGTGTTACATATCATCGAAGCTGAGAAAAGAACACAACACTGCAGACAACAGGTAAATGCCGTTATCGCTGGTTTCCATGTTCGTGGAGTAAATATGTTTTCATGGCTTTGTGGCCAGTGTTTTGCGTGCGTTTGGTCAATCAGCATACACTTAAGTCACTGATAGTTCATATAGAACTGTTTTAGACCCTGCTCTGAAGTAGGAGCTAATTTAGTTCCTCCAAACGGAGTTCCTAGAACTAAAACCATTCCTAGTTCCTGCGGTGCGAACATGCCAAAAAGTGGGTAGTTCCACAATTAGTTCAGGTACTATGAAAAGGTTCCCGCGGTGCGAAAGGCCCTTGTAAAGTTTAACTTTTAACAAATAATAATTGTATTATTTTTGTCATTTTTATTAGTTTTTTTTTATTTTAGTTTAGCACATCAAGTTAAACTAAATGAAAATGAAAAAAATCTTTGCATCCATGCATAGTTTTTTTTTTGTTTTTGTTTTTTTTGTTTAAAGGTGCTGTATGTCATTTTTTGACTGTACTAAAGCATAAAAATACCTTATGTTTGCAGATATTTAGAAAACATGCAAAGTTTTTCTCCGAAAAACAAAGCTACAGGCAGTTATTCTGCTTTGAAATGTGTGTTCCGTGTCGGAATGTCTGTTTTTGTTTTGGTCTGTGTGATTCCGCCCTCTGCCAATTTACCCAATAGCATTTCGACACTCCAGGTTGCCAGTTGGCGGAAAACAAGTGTTTTGCAGCCATGGAAGCCAGCAAATGAACTGAGTCAAAGATCGCAGATTCTAGCCGACCTAAAAAGCCTCGGCATCTATATAAAAAGCTATAATCTATAACCAGAGGCATATTAAAAGACAGATAAATCAACTTACATTATAAGGCTCCTGTTGTGTGTCCTCAATCTGGCAACCTGCTTGAAGAGTCCTCGAAGGAGGGGGCAGGAGAAAGAACGCCAGGGGCGGCAGTCGCCATACCCTAGCCCAGTCAGGTGTGCCGTGGAAAATTATCCAAACTTCATATCTCTATTATATTACGTTATTATTATTTTAAATCAGTACTATTATTCTTCCTTGTGTCTGTTTGAGGGTTTTACAAATATTTAACCAATGAAAAGCATTCAAAAGAGCTTGTCACTAAACCTCGTATAACGCCATTGGATCCTCAAACTGTCAGCGAAACCTCGTAACTTCACCCCGCATCCAATCAGAATGATGCGCCGCACACAGCCTGGAGACAGATCTCCGCTTGTTCGCAATGCAAGGGTACATAACTGATGTTTGAATAAGTACAGCGTTTTCTTTACTCAAACACTATGTCTGTAAAGGCGAATGTTTTTTGTGTGTTTGAAGAGCGGAGAAGAATCTTTTGCCGTCTAGTTGTAGCCAGTATACGTTTTAAATATCCTGTGCATATAGCGCTTCATCGTTTATATCATGGGATTATGGCCAAGTGTATTAAACGACAAGAAAAACTAAGCGCCCTTATAGCTACAATAAAAGTTATAACCTGTAAGTTGATGAAAGCGTATAATGCGATGCACTTGCTGCCTCAGATACAGCCGTTCTAATGACAGACAAAACACAGATCTCCGTCATTCGCTGGTCAAAAAACAACTCCATTTGAGCTTGATTTTCATAAAATGTTAAGTGCAAGTGTGATAAAGCTACAATACCAGCTGACGACGCAGTGTTTAATTATTGAAAAAAAAAATCCCTTTCTATCTTCAGTGCTTAGTGTTGTGCCCCCTCCCCCCAAACCCGCCACTGCCATACCCTATACATTTAAGTTGTAGCATTATTATTTATTAGATTTCCTGATGGTTGACTAACAATTTTCTTCCTTCTATTCATATTGTTTCTTCTACTGGTAATTGTGAATGCCAGTTTAGCAGACAGTCACAGCAAGAATGTCACATAATATTTACAGTTTCCCATAAGCCCTCATTTAAAATCTGCTTTTTGAATTGATTGTAATAACTTCAATATATTATGTGGCTCCTGTATAATCCATTAAAAACCTCACTGACCATAAAGCCCTTGAGAAGAGGAGTCTGGCTAAATAGAACGCTGCAATTAAAGCAACCACATAGAAACTGTATTAAACGATTTTCCCAATTAAATATTTGTCTGGTCATTTGAGTCTGGACGTGTGAATGACTTATGTGTTTTTCCTCTGGTCTGGCTGCAGTTGGGGTCTCCTCAGCAGAAGCCGAAGCGTTTACGTCTGCTAGCGGACGTCTCTGGCAGCATGTATCGCTTTAATGGCGTGGACGGCCGTCTGGAGCGCTCCATGGAAGCTGTGTGTATGGTGATGGAGGCTCTTGAGAGCTACGAGCACAAGTTTAAGGTGAGATTTGACAATCAGTCATCGGCTCTGTTCCAAGACCCATTTTAAGACCATTCCAAAGTAGATGGAAGTTTGGTATTTTCGATTCTTTCTTCTGAGCAAATTCTAAGGTCCCATGACATTTTTCCTTCATACAGAAGGCAAACCCATAATGCATTTTTCCGATTTAAGAGAAAAAATCCATCCAAGGTGGTGGACAAATTTATCACAAGTGGTTGTAAATGTACACTACTCTTCAAAAGTTTGGGGTCAGTATGATTTTGTAATGCTTTTGAAAGCATTCTAATAAAGCATGTCTAATATTCACCAAGATTGCATTGATTTGTTACAATAAAAAAACAGAAATATTGTGAAAGATTATTATGATTTAAAATAGCTATTTTCTATTTGAATATATTTTACGTTGTAATTTATTTCTGTGATGGTATAGCTGAATTTTCAGCATCATTACTCCAGTCTTCAGTGTCACATGATCCTTTAGAAATTATTCTAATATGCTGATTTGCTGCTCAAGAAACATTTATTATTATTATTATTATTATTATCAATGTAAAAAAATGGGTGTGCTGCATAATAATGTTGAACAAACCATGATAGATTTATTCAGGATTCTTTGATTAATAGAAAGTTGAAAAGAACAGCATTTATTTGAAATACAAATCTTGTAACTTTATAATCATTGCTAAAAAAAAAAAAGTGTAAAAAATTTAATATAAAAAAATTTATCAAAATAAACTATTATTTTATTCAGTATTAATGCATGTGATTTATTTTGTGCTTTTTAGAGTTACTAATATTAGCTTTATGCAACAGCGTTTTAGTGCCACACTAAAAAATTAAACAAATCTAAGATTACGAGATTAAAGTGGAAATATTTTGAGAAAAAAAGTCAAAAATACAAGAATTAAGTCGAAATATTTTGAGAATAAAGTCAAATTTAGGAGAATTAAGTTGCAAAATAAAAAAGATGATTGATACACATGCCGCTTGAACTGAGGCGAGTACAGTGTTCTGTCACGCTTCATTAAAGAGCGTGACACATTATTGTAAGACATGTTGTTTGTATTTCGCTATAAAACTGACAGTATCTGAAAGCTGAGACTTTGTTTTATATTAAAAGTACCAAAAGCACAAAGCTTATTGCTATTATTGGGTGGCTGGCGCATTACAAATAATGAATGCATTCGAAGGCATGAAATATTATTTCCAAGCATACGATCCCTGTGAGTATGACGCATGGTATGATTTCTGCTAATAATCCCACATATATTCAAATCAGTTGTCAGGCCCCTGGAATTTCTCCCAGTGCTCCCAATCTGGGCCATTTGCATGCCCAAATTAGGCTATACTCTCCTATAACTTTAAACTCGTAATTGCTATGACTTTATTCTCGTAATTTTGACTTTATTCTCATATTGCTACGACTTTATTCTCGTCATTTTGACTTTTTCTCAAAATATTTTGACTTTATTCTCATATTGCTGCGACTTTATTCTCGGAATTCTGACTTTTCTCTAAATATTTTGACTTTATTCTCGTAATTTTTACTTTATTCTCAAAATATTTTGACGTTATTCTCATAATTTTGACTATTCTCAAAATATTTAGACTTTATTCTCATTGCTATGACTTTATTCTCGTAATTTTGACTTTATTCTCGTATTGCTGCGACTTTATTCTCATCATTTTGACTTTTTTTCTCAAAATATTTTGACTTTATTTGCGTAAATTTGACTTTTTTCTCAAAATATTATGACTTTAATCTCGTAATCTTATATTTTTGTTATTTTTTAACATGGCAGTAAAACGCCGTCATAACTTTGCAACATCCCTGCCAAAAAAATTTTTTTAATGAATTTACTGATGTTAGAAAGATTTTAGGCACTTTTCAGCTAGTCAAGCTAGAAGACTGGTTTAAACTAACCAACACCAGTTTACCAGCTTAGTCATTTATGATTCCATTTGAATGAAATTGCTGCCTAGACTATTTAGACAGCAAGGTGGCTCACTAGATTTTGGGACAAAGCCTTTCATTTGAAATGAATTCACGCCTCTGCTCAGTCAATCTCATTTTGATGGCCATCATCTTAAGTTGACCACAGAGTTCAAATATAGTCAGTACATGTTGATCTATCGAAATCTTCTCACCACAAACTCAATAAAAATAGCTAAATCTGTTTACAATAAACCATTGCCAGGCAACACACCATGGAAACAGCCCTTCTGTTGACGTCCTCAAAGAGTGAAAGTCTTGGGCCGCTCTGATGAGTAATAGGGATGTCCCCACCACACATGCTGACACACTGTTATGGAGGTTGCCATTGGAAATAAAAATGAAGTAAGGTATCGTTTGCCATGGAGACAGTCGTGCCGATTTAGGTTGATTAGTGGTTAGCAGCTCTCTGGGACGCATCTGTCTCTCAGTCGCTCTTTCACTTGATGTTCCTCTTTTTCCTGCCTGCATCTCTCCGTCTCTGTCCGTCTGAGCTGCTGGCAGATGCTCTGGAGGCAGTGAATCATGGCTCTTGTTGGGAGCTGCTCGCAGATTTGTAGGGGCCGCACAAAAGATGATCTGTTATCTCCATCCCGGGGAGTTTGGGGGAGGAAGACAGCGGAAGATATGCAGCTGCGGCTGTCAATGGCTCACATTATCCCGCTCTGCTCTAATGTGCATCAACACTTTCAATGTGTGGGGTCAGATCTGAGGCTGGACCATATAAATATAGATTGTGTTATATTTATAAAACAGCTGGATCCGGTGCAGGAATTTGGCTACCAACGGCACTGAAACGTTTAGCTCTTTCTATCACTCTATCACAGGGCAGTGCATTGCATACATATCGATATTGCTTAAATATATAATATACATTTTTGACCATGAAAAACAAACCAGTAGTGTATGGAGGACCAAACCAATAAAAGTTAAAAATAGAATAAAAATAAATGTAAAAATAAATACAGACAAAAATACATAAAGGAAAAGAGTAATAAAAATAATTTTTTTTAAAGACTGCATTTATTTGATAAAAAAAATACCGTAAAATTAATAATATTGTAATATTAATAATTGTAGTAATATTGTGAAATATTATTACAATTTAAAATAACTATTTGTTATTTGAATATATTTTAAAATGTAATTTATTCCTGTGATGCAAAGCTGAATTTTTTCCATCATTTTTTCATCATTACTCCAGACTTCAGTGTCACACGATCCTTCAGAAATCATTCTAAAATGCTGATTTACTGCTCAAGAAACATTTCTTGTTATCATTAGAGCTGAAAACAGTTGTTCTGCTTAACATTTTAGTGAAATAATAATACTTTTTTAAAATAAATAAATATATATATACTTGCTGACCCCAATACTGATGCTTGCGTTTGTGCACAGTAGTGTATATATTTTAGCTATATTGCCCAGCCCTAGTCAGAGCTCAGTTACTGTAGAGTGTAATAGATGGTGACAAAGATGAATGAAGTGACAGTGATATGTGAGATGGTAAGTATGTTAATGTGCATGTGTGTGTGAGGGCCGCCAGACTTTATGGCCCCATGTTAGCTGTCAAACGAGCTGTTTGCTCTTCCAGCTGGCCTGTCATATATCTGTTTCTCTGTGACACTTACATAATCTGCATTACATAAAAGTGCATCTGATAACTCATCCACCTGTGATCTAAAGGCAGGTGTCACACACATTCTTCTCATTTGTCCTTTGACCCGCTCAGCTCTGCTGGTTACACATTACTCTGTGTCCCCTTAGTCTCATGTTGTCAACCTTTGACAATCAACATAGAGTGTGGTCCATACTGATGATTTTTCTGACAAATAACCTTGAAAATATGTTAGACAGATTAAAACCAGTCCACTCTGACTCCCAGATATTGTGTAAAGTTAACCAGACAGATCTGATCTAGGAATTTCTATCAACTTCTGCAACCTTGCTTTACAGTACACATCCATGGGCATGTTGCTTGAGGTCTAGTGTCCCCTTGATAGGACCAGCCAAATGTATGCCGAAGACATTGACGTAATGGAATTTGATGTATTTCAGATTGTCAGTGTCATCAACTGCTGCACTGTTGGCAAAGACACTCGCTCACTGTTGAGCTGGACAAAAGATTATTATGAAACTTCCCATTTTGATTGACTATTCATGAGTGTAACCCATAACATCAACTCTGTGTGTCTGCCATCCAGATTGTTGTGTAATTTTAACTTATTTGCATCAGCATCACATCACAAGAGTTTGTGAGTTGGAAGTAAATGCTGTCTGTGGATTAATCTTTATCTGTGGAAAAACTTATCTCTGAAATTCTGATTGCAAAGTCTACACAAACTTTGAGTTTTCTTTGTGATGGATTCCAGACAGAAACTGCTGTACAGTTATTTGGTAGATTTTTATCCAATATTGTGTGTCCTGTCTCACTTGTTCAAGACAAATGTGTCTCATCTTGATGTGCATTTTTGACACATCTCAGAAATCTACAATGACAAAAATACCCTAAGGTACACTTCTAATAATGCATTGGGCATATAATTGTTTGGCTTGTTATTTTCTTAGCAGCGTGGTCTAACCCTTCTACTCCTTCCTGTTTTTTCCTCTGTAGTATGATATTATGGGGCACTCTGGAGACGGGTTTGACATAGAACTGGTCAGATGTGACAAAGTGCCCAAGAACAACAAGGAGAGGCTGAAGGTTTTGAAGGTACAGTAATGCTTCTGTAATGCAGGGGTGACCTCATTTCCCGTGTTTGTTTTGAAGTCGATGCTCTTATGAATTCACATGTGCTGACGTAGTAGCCAGCGTTTCTCCTAGAATTCCTCCTATTGTCTTATGTGACCACATCAGGAAGAAAGTCAAGCATAAATTCTCAGAGATGTTCTCTGGGATTCACTGACGCACGACTGCAGCCAGATCGGGGCCTTCAAAACTGAAACAATCCCATTTCTTTCCAAAGCAAAATTCTAGTTCCCCTGGTTTCAGCCATCACTGCAAAAAATCATTTAAAGCGGTCATGAATTGCCTTTGTTTTGTTTTTTGTACTGTTCTCTGAGGTCCACTTATAATGTTATCAAAATATTTACATCAAAAACCATAATTTAGAAGTAATGGGCTATTTTCTGCCCTGTTTTTAACCCCCCTCATCAGAACGCTCTGTTTGAATAGGTGTGGCGGATTGAAGACTCTGCTATGATTGGCTAACAGTTGTGTTTGACGGTCTATGTCCTTCACAGATGGACGCTGCTGTGATTTAGGTTAAAAATGCATAAATACTCACATCAAATGATCTGTTTAACAGACAAAGCAGTAGTGACCATGTAATGAAAACTGTTACTCACACTGTTACTGTCAGATCCAATATAGTCGGCACAGCATCGACTTGTAGTTTCAATCCTTCTGAAAATCCTGCAACGAATTTTGCTTTGTTTGAAAACAAATCCGTGGAAGTGAACAAAGGACTGTGTTCTTACTGATGCGGTCTGGAACTTTATGAAGAATAAAGTTCTTCAAATCAAGTTTATTGTTTGGTTTCTGCGTAGACCTGCGTTTTCTGCTCTTGTCATTTACCTACTATTTTCATTTACTGGGCGGGGCTAAACAGGCAGTGATGTAGAATCGGTGGGCGGGGCGATGTAGAAGCAGGCGTTGATCATCTTCTGCGGAGGCGGTGCTTATCCACACTATTACATCATAGAGTGGCACATTCCAAGCTGTCGTTTTGGCAGACGGGCTTCAATATAAGCTGTTTTTAGACTAACGAGAAAGTTTAGAGTTCTGAAACTTACAGGATGTTTTTATAGCACAATGACCTCTTATATGTCAAAAGATCAAGGGTATTTTGATTTCTCAGTTCATGACCCCTTTAAAACATTGGCAAATTCATATTTTTACTCTTGGCTCTGCCAAGATTACCGCCAAGTGAACTGACTTGCCTTAAAGCCAAGAGCACACTACAAGATTGTATTAAAATTGAAAGTAGTGCACGATAAAAAAGCCACACATCCTGATCAATTTGCAAAAAGTGTGCCTGTGCTGTTCTAGTGTGTGCCAGCTCACAAGTTTAAAATGTGTCTAATCAGCCAGCAGGTAAAAAACTAGTATGCTCAACTGAGGCAGATAATTCTCCAGCAACTATTTTGACTCTATTTCCCATGTGCAAAAATACTGATATGTTGTCCAGAATCAACTTCCATGTGTGAACTATGTGTGCGCCAGCCACCCCACAGGAAGTGCACTAAAAACTGTTTAGCATATGGTCTTTTCATTCCTCTGAATATGCATTATAACCTCTTCTTCTGCTGTACGCCACCGTCCCAGACCATGTATGCCCACTCGCAGTTCTGCATGAGCGGAGACTACACGCTGGAGGGCACCGAACACGCCATGAAGGAGCTGGCGCATGAAGAAGCCGACGAGCATTTCGTCATCGTGCTGAGCGATGCCAACCTGGAGCGCTACGGGATCAGCCCCGACCGGTTCGCACGCGCCCTCACCAGTAACCCGCAGGTCAATGCCTTCGCCATCTTCATCGGTTCCCTAGGAGATCAGGCGGACAGGTGAGGTTGATGTCCTGCAGCAGCTCACGTGTTAAACGTTAGCGTGCTTGGTTAAAGGTTAAGCCTGGATTAGAACCGGCAAGTGGCATTTCAGCAGAACTGCCGTGCGGTGAAAGTTGGTTTCTAAAGTTCACTTAAAAAAAACAAGGGCCATTTCAGTGCTAATTGCAGTGCAAAGTCTCAAATGTTCAGGGCGGCAATATAAAGCATAATGAGTTTGAAATGTAATTAGCATTCCCTTTATGTCATCACTTTGCTGTGGCTTGTATGATTTGTACGGCCTTTCTCCAATAAAAGACGAGAGTCTATAGGCTCATGTACAGCTCTCTTTGGTGCATTGTTCATGTTATTTGGTGGATTTTGTGGGTCTTGACTCACAGAGTGCACCTGCATGAGCGGAGACTACACGCTGGAGGGCACCGAACACGCCATGAAGGAGCTGGCGCATGAAGAAGCCGACGAGCATTTCGTCATCGTGCTGAGCGATGCCAACCTGGAGCGCTACGGGATCAGCCCCGACCGGTTCGCACGCGCCCTCACCAGTAACCCGCAGGTCAATGCCTTCGCCATCTTCATCGGTTCCCTAGGAGACCAGGCGGACAGGTTAATGTCCCGCAGCAGGTTGCGTGTTAAACGTTAGCATGCTTGGTTAAAGGTTAAGCCTGGATTAGAACCGGCAAGTGGCATTTCAGCAGAACTGCCGTGCGGTGAAAGTTGGTTTCTAAAGTTCACTTAAAAAAAACAAGGGCCATTTCAGTGCTAATTGCAGTGCAAAGTCTCAAATGTTCAGGGCGGCAATATAAAGCATAATGAGTTTGAAATGTAATTAGCATTCCCTTTATGTCATCACTTTGCTGTGGCTTGTATGATTTGTACGGCCTTTCTCCAATAAAAGACGAGAGTCTATAGGCTCATGTACAGCTCTCTTTGGTGCATTGTTCATGTTATTTGGTGGATTTTGTGGGTCTTGGCTCACAGAGTGCACATAAGGAGAGCTTGAAGGCATGCGGAAGGCGCCACCGTGGTGGTCGGACACGTCCCATATAGGCTGTCTTTTCATGGCCTCCGTGATTTAAAGAGCAGTCCATGTGCCTTCTTTTTAAAGAGACTAAATGACAGTCATGAATGATTAGTGAGGAAGGAGGGGCGGCAGCAAAGTGAAAGGACATGGGCGGCACTTTGCTCTCAGCCCCTCTTAACCAACAGGCTTTTCCCAAGACCCTGTATCTTATCAGCCTCACTGTGAATGACAGCCATTGTCCCTCCTAGGCAGGAGTAGGAACTGGGGAGGAAAAGCTCATTTGCATTGCTAATGTTTGATGTGGGCTCTTTTCTCTCTCCGACATGCAGGCTCCAGAGGACTCTGCCGGCCGGACGATCTTTTGTCGCCATGGACACCAAGCAGATCCCCCAAATCCTTCAGCAGATTTTCACATCCACCATGCTGTCCAGTGCCTGAGAGAACTCCAGTTGGGCGAATCACACTGAAATTGGCATGTCACTGATGACAAGGAGCAACAGGTCGAATCTCATGATAAAAATCAGGGTTACATTTCACTGGAAAATCAAAAAAAAAAAGGAATTATACTTTTATTTATACTGAGCACATTTTCTCCCTGAATTTTCATTACCATTCATTCTTTTAATGTAATGTAATAATATATATATAGTAATATGTTATAAAATTGATTTATTGTACTTACAGTACATTCTTTAAAGTTCGGAATGAGAGTAATGAGAATCCCCATTCAGAATAAATGGAATTACAAAAAGCTCATAAGTAAAATGTCCATGAATACAGTAAAAATAAAAAAAAGGTAAAACATTACTGATGTTTATGTAAGCTGATTTAAAAAAAAATGTATTTCAACATATATTTTTAATACAATAAAAAGTTCAGAATGACAGTAATGAGAATTCGAATTGGGAATAAATGGAATTACAAAAAAAGTAAAATTCCCATAAAAACAGTAAGAATAAAATAACTGACATCCATGTATGTTAATTAAAAAAAAAACAATGTATGCTAATTTATAATTGCAATATTTTTAATACAATAAAAAGTCTGAATGAAATCAATGTCAAGCCCCAATTGAGAATAAATAGAACTAAAAAACATGAAAGTAAAATGTCCATAAAAAAAACAACATTATGGTGGTGAGAATTTAGGGGAATATGCTTATTTGTCATAAAAAATAAGCATATTTGTCATTAAAAATAATAAATATAATTTTTTATGGTGACCTGGACATGTCAAAAAAGACCAGAGACCTGTCTGCCCTCCATACACCCTCAGTCTCAAGGGGCACGGTTTTGTGTATGGACAATACTACATACAAATCCATAGTGATTCTGTGATGTATCAGGACTGAACTGTATGAGTCTAGAATATTTGCACAAGTGCATAGTGTTATGGAAATTATTACTAGATGATATTTTAATTTTGACAGTTGTTGTTTTAAAGGGGTCATCGGATGCCCATTTTCCACAAGTTGATATGATTCCTTATGGTCTTAATTAAAAGTCTATAACATACTTTGGTTAAAATGTCTCAGTGGTAGTGTAAAACAACATCCTTTTTACCTTGTCAAAATCAGCTCTGTTTTCAGCAACCCATTTTAGTGCATGTTCACTTTAAATGCTAATGAGCCCTGCTCCCCCCGCCCCTCT
>NW_015637544.1:312235-316389 GCF_001515625.1 Sinocyclocheilus rhinocerous | reverse complement strand
GTGTGACGTCACACAGACAGGCATCTGAGAACGGCTTGATATGAGAAAGGGGAAATGATTTAATGAGATTTAAAAAAAAAAAAAACACTGGGTGGAAAAAAAGAGTGCATGCCGCATCTGATGATCCCTTTAACGTATTTTGTGAGCTATTAACAATCACACATATGCCTAAACGTCTATCCATGCTATGTTAAGACTGTTTTATCAGGTGAGTGCATTGATTTGATTGTGTGTTTAATAGTGCTGGGGGATATAATCAAATATGTATTGATGCATTTTGACTATATTCAGTATATCTCAAATTGTACTGTATGTATATTTGCTTTGAAATTGTTTAAAAAGTGGTTTATTTTAACCAAACAATTGCCAACAGATTGAAAATATTTAACATTGGAACTAAATTTGAAATCAAGGTAAATACATGAATGCAATATTCAATTTACATTATTATAATTATTGTTATATACTACAAAATAATATTGTAAAATATGTGCAAATTAATATTCACAACAAAGTTGCTTGATTTTATATACCACTAACACATCCTTGGGAATATTGTAAGTATCAAATATATATTTATTGCCCAGCTCTGGTTAAGAGTGTATTATTAGAACATGAGGCGTGTCTGAGTGTAACCCATTTTGTTTTCAAGAGCCCTATGTTGTGTAAGAGTTGGCACTCTTTCGTCAAGTGTGTTGGGATTTTCCCAGTGTCCTCTAAACACATCATTGTAAAGTGCACACATCCTGTAGCTTATGGAGACGGAGGAGAAAGAGAGAGAGAGTCAGCCGCACACCACCGCCGCCCCATCACCCGAGACTTCCTCATAAATCTCTTTCCGTCCTGAGAAACCAGAACCTCAAGTGCAATTCCCCACCGCATTCCTCAGCCGTCCCGTTACACACTCATCACTCTTTGACCAAATGAGCGCAAATGAAAATGTATTTGTGATCTCTGACACTCGGCTCACTCGGCTCCGCTGACACAGAGCTGTGCGAAACTCGAAAGGGAAAACAGCGGCTCACTGATCAAAAGAACCAAAAGAACAGATAAAGGTGCGTTTTCAGTACCCAAAGATGAGGGTATTTTTACTGCAGAAAAGTATAGCCGCCTGTGCATCCTGTGTTTATGAGTCAACATTTTTTTCCTGGACTTCCTGTCCTGACCTCTGCTCTGTACCGGGCCCATGTTAGCAGTGTTGAGTGTGGAATGTCATCCACCTGACTGCATGTGCTTTTTCCCTCCCTGCCCGCTGGCCCCACTGACGCCCGGCCTGCCCCCCTGCCCCTCACACTGAGCTGAGGAATCCAGCCCCTGGCTCCAGTTACGCCACACTCCCGAGATGTTGCCGAGGAGAAAGTGGGACTGTAATTTATAGAATCTGGCCAGCTTGATGAGTTGAACTTTGGAAAGCCAGCAGGTAGCAGGAATGTTCTACTGAAAACACTGACACTCTTCCAGAACCTACTGAACTGCCTACTTCAACTCAAAGTATACTTCAGTTTTGATGTGAACTCTTAAAGGGACAGTTCACCCCAAAATTTACATTTTGTCATTAATTACTCACCCTCATGTCATTCCAAACTTTCATTCATATTCAGAACACAAATTAAGATATCTGCTTTCTGACCCTCCATAGACAGCATCAGAACTAACACGTTTAAGGCCCAGAAAGGTAGTAAGGACATCATTAAAATAGTCCTGAAGCTGGATCACGAATGATTCACGCGAACATAGACGCATTTAAGTAGATCGGGGGTGTATTCCCTTCACAAACAAACATAATCCACTGCGTCTTCAGCGGCTCAGATGTCGGGAGTAAATGACGACTGCTATGTTCATTATTACATCCAACAACAAAGAGTGCATGCCGCATCTGATGATCCCTTTAACGTATTTTGTGAGCTATTAACAATCACACATATGCCTAAACGTCTATCCATGCTATGTTAAGACTGTTTTATCAGGTGAGTGCATTGATTTGATTGTGTGTTTAATAGTGCTGGGGGATATAATCAAATATGTATTGATGCATTTTGACTATATTCAGTATATCTCAAATTGTACTGTATGTATATTTGCTTTGAAATTGTTTAAAAAGTGGTTTATTTTAACCAAACAATTGCCAACAGATTGAAAATATTTAACATTGGAACTAAATTTGAAATCAAGGTAAATACATGAATGCAATATTCAATTTACATTATTATAATTATTGTTATATACTACAAAATAATATTGTAAAATATGTGCAAATTAATATTCACAACAAAGTTGCTTGATTTTATATACCACTAACACATCCTTGGGAATATTGTAAGTATCAAATATATATTTATTGCCCAGCTCTGGTTAAGAGTGTATTATTAGAACATGAGGCGTGTCTGAGTGTAACCCATTTTGTTTTCAAGAGCCCTATGTTGTGTAAGAGTTGGCACTCTTTCGTCAAGTTTGTTGGGATTTTCCCAGTGTCCTCTAAACACATCATTGTAAAGTGCACACATCCTGTAGCTTATGGAGACGGAGGAGAAAGAGAGAGAGAGTCAGCCGCACACCACCGCCGCCCCATCACCCGAGACTTCCTCATAAATCTCTTTCCGTCCTGAGAAACCAGAACCTCAAGTGCAATTCCCCACCGCATTCCTCAGCCGTCCCGTTACACACTCATCACTCTTTGACCAAATGAGCGCAAATGAAAATGTATTTGTGATCTCTGACAGGTCTGACACTCGGCTCCGCTGACACAGAGCTGTGCGAAACTCGAAAGGGAAAACAGCGGCTCACTGAAATAGCAGGTCAAAAGAACAGATAAAGGTGCGTTTTCAGTACCCAAAGATGAGGGTATTTTTACTGCAGAAAAGTATAGCCGCCTGTGCATCCTGTGTTTATGAGTCAACATTTTTTTCCTGGACTTCCTGTCCTGACCTCTGCTCTGTACCGGGCCCATGTTAGCAGTGTTGAGTGTGGAATGTCATCCACCTGACTGCATGTGCTTCTTCACTGCTTGCGCAAACTCCTCTGAGATGCTTGATTTCCAAGTCAACAGTTTTTTTCCCTTCCTGTCCGCTGGACCCACTGACGCCCGGCCTGCCACCCTGCCCCTCACACTGAGCTGAGGAATCCAGCCCCTGGCTCCAGTTACGCCACACTCCCGAGATGTTGCCGAGGAGAAAGTGGGACTGTAATTTATAGAATCTGGCCAGCTTGATGAGTTGAACTTTGGAAAGCCAGCAGGTAGCAGGAATGTTCTACTGAAAACACTGACACTCTTCCAGAACCTACTGAACTGCCTACTTCAACTCAAAGTATACTTCAGTTTTGATGTGAACTCTTAAAGGGACAGTTCACCCCAAAATTTACATTTTGTCATTAATTACTCACCCTCATGTCATTCCAAACTTTCATTCATATTCAGAACACAAATTAAGATATCTGCTTTCTGACCCTCCATAGACAGCATCAGAACTAACACGTTTAAGGCCCAGAAAGGTAGTAAGGACATCATTAAAATAGTCCATGTGACATCAAAGACTGACATGAAAGAGAAGAATTGTTAAATAAAGTCGTTATTTTTGTTTTCTTTGTGCGCACAAAGTATTCTTGTAGCTTCATAACATTACAGCTGAACCACTGATGTCACATGGACTATTTTAATGATGTCCTTACTACCTTTCTGGGCCTTAAACGTGTCAGTTGCGTTGCGGTATATAAAATAACGAATGTTTTCCAGGCAACAGTTCTGATGTCAATTCAAAATGGACTATTTCACTCACTATTTGTGTGTGCTGTGACATCCCACATGAAAAAAATACTATAGTAATTTATATTAATACTATAGTGTTTTTGAACCATACTATAATAAAGTGTATTATACTGTCTATATTATAGTATTTACAACACTTTGTTAATGAATGGTACAGCATACTGATAAACTATAATATATACTGTAGTATACTTTAGTTTTTACTACAGTAAACTGTAGTGTATTGTAGTATAATATGCTCTATAGTTGTAGAAAACTTAGTACAGTATTGGGTAAAGTAATTTGTTTATATTACTATAGTTGTTATATTACCACAGTAACTATAGAATTACCACAACAAATTAATTCAAGTACTTTTCTATAGTATGGTTCAAAAACACTAGTATTTACT
>NW_015637544.1:296956-310164 GCF_001515625.1 Sinocyclocheilus rhinocerous | reverse complement strand
GTATACTTTAGTTTTTACTACAGTAAACTGTAGTGTATTGTAGTATAATATGCTCTATAGTTGTAGAAAACTTAGTACAGTATTGGGTAAAGTAATTTGTTTATATTACTATAGTTGTTATATTACCACAGTAACTATAGAATTACCACAACAAATTAATTCAAGTACTTTTCTATAGTATGGTTCAAAAACACTAGTATTTACTGTAAATTACTATAGTATTTTTCCATGTGGGATGTTATGCTTTGATTATCATGCCATTAGCATCATGCTAACACCAAACTCCTTTGAAATCAATTGTGGGTCGAGCCTTTGTGCAAGGAGCACCGTTTCTGCCAATGCAGAGCATCACTTAAGAGTTTCATTTCAGTTATGATGCATATGTAGGCTGTAAACAGCTAAGCAGCTCACTAGGTTTTGGAACAGAGCCCAAACGGATCCTCTGTGCCTTGAAGGGCAAAACCCAGCATGCGTGTTCACACATATGTGACCCTGGACCACAAAACCAGTCATAAGGGTCAATTTTTCGAAATTGAGATTTATGCATCATCTGAAAGCTGAATTAAGCTTTCCATTGATGTATGGTTTGTTAGGATAAGACCATATTTGGCTGAGATGCAACTATTTGAAAATCTGGAATCTGAGGGTGCAAAAAAAAAATCAAAATATTGAGAAAATTGCCTTTAAAGTTGTCCAAATGAAGTATTTAGCAATGCATATTACTAATCAAAAAGTTTTGATATATTTACGGTAGGAAATTTACAAAATATCTTCATGGAACATGGTCTTTACTTAATATCCTAATGATTTTTTGGCATAAAAGAAAAATCTCATTTTGACCCACACAATGTATTTTTGGCTATTGCTACAAATATACCCCAGCGACTTAAGATTGGTTTTGTGCTCCGGGGTCACATATATGTACATCACTATACTGAAATGGCGTGCCAAGACTCCAGCATAAGTGAAGAAATGAATCATCGCACTTCATTCACCCACACAGGCCTCGTTACTACTCATCAGGATTAATTGTATTTTGTAAGCGCCAACATGTCTTGTAAAAACAATGTAATGACGGACAATTACAGCCATTGAAGGTCATAATTTAAGTCTGACTTTGACTTGTTAATCGCAGCTGAACGTGTAATATTATTGTATTCCTCATATCTTTTGATTTTTTTTTTGGTCTGTTTCAGATGTAGAATGGTGTAATGAATACATGTTAATAGATTAAATGAGCAATAAGGATCTATATTTGTCAGTCTTTTCTTTTCTTTTTCTTTTTTCGTCAGTGTCCCATGCTAAAAGTGACGAGTTTTATGACGCCAGTAAAGCTCAAAATATTTCGACTTTTGATTCACTGTCAGTTTTAAAGGGGTCATATGACGTTGCTAAAAAGAACATTATTTTGTGTATTTGGTGTAATGAAATGTGTTTATGCGGTTTAAAGTTAAAAAAACACATTATTTTCCACATACTGTACATTATTGTTTCTCCTCTATGGGCGGCGTTATGCAAATTTTCCCAGATCGTGACGTAGGTATGTGGGGGCGTGTTAGAACGAGCCGTTTTAGGTAGGCGTGGTTAACTCTTAATTTTTATAAAGAATATCTCTTTGGTTTTGAGACTTTAGTGTTTGTAACTTTACAGATCTTCTTTATGCACCAAGAGCTTGTAACACTCCAAAGAGAAAGGAAAAATTGAAATCGTATCATATGACCCCTTTAAGACAATGGACCAATCAGCTTAATCTAGATAAATCAGATTCAACTTTTTAATGGTTTTGAAAAGTTTTTAGAAGTCTATAAAAGTCTTATGCTCACCAAGGCTACATTTATTTGATTAAAAAAAAAAATCCAGCAAAAGCAGTAATAATGTGAAACATTATTACCATTTAAAATAACTTGTTGGATGGATGTTTTCTGTTTGAATATATTTAGAAATGTAATTTATTCCTATGATGAATTTTCAGCATCATTACTTCAGTCTTCAGTGTCACATGATCCTTCAGAAATCATTCTAATATGCTGATTTGATGCTCATTTCTTATTATTATCAATATTGAAAACAGTTTTGCTTAATATTTTTGTGGAAAATGTGATACTTTTTTTCAGGATTCTTTGATGAACAGAAAATTGAAAAGAACATTTTTTATATAAATCTTGATAAATATGTCACAATGTGTTACTGTCACAAAGTATTATTTTCACACTGACCAGAATAATTTCTTATATTACTAACCCCTAAATTTTGAATGGTGTTGTGTAAGCATAGATAAAAGCAGAAATACCCTCATCCTGAAGCCTCGCAAGCAAATCAGTGCTAAAGCTGACAGAAACATCAGTTGTTAATGATTTCCATTATGTGTTTCCATTTCCATTGACTGCTGTGTTCTGCTGGTGTACTGACAGATCGACTACTCCAGAAGACCTGCTTGTGTCATTTGACCTAGTGCTTGAAACAAAGAAAAGAAAAAGTGTCTAGACTTCTCAGAAGTGTGCTGATAGCTGCGGGTAAATGTTTATTTCCTCTGTGATATGTAGCTATTCAGGCAGTGGTTTTGTTCAGGCAATAACATTATAACCACCTTTAATCTGCGTGGTAACAACATTTGTGATGTCAGTCCCTACGTTCTGTCATTTTCCCAGCAGAACACAGTTATCTGAAGCATAACTTCATGAATGTTGTACATGCTATATTTGTTTCCTTCAGGCGCTGTTTTTCAGCATAGACTGATCTATGCTGGATTTGTGATGACACAGTTTCATACAATAGTTGTGCAATGATCAAACTCATCACATGCTCATGCCTGGAGGAATGTGACCTCTGCATGAACATCGTCCTCTATTTAAAGCTACTAATGCACACACACACTCAATGGGAGTGTGCTAATAAACACCTACACAAACGGACGTGTGCAAGTGTGTTTGTTCCCTTTGCTTGGCAGTATTTGATGAGGTTAGTCTGACTCACATGTGCCTGTGCTAACTAGCTTTCTGATGCCGCTGATACTGGACAGAGGGATGGAAAGAGGAAGCAGCTAACTAGCACATGGGATCTGAGGCCGCAGAATTTGATTATGCTTTCAGCCACTTAAAATGGTGTCTCTCCACTCCATGTTTGTCAACCTAGGCTCATTAGAAAAATGTGCCTGTGGTGACATTTCTGCAAAATATTGTGTTTCTTCTTGCGCATTTTACTACACTTACAAAGTGAAATGTCAGTTGAGATGAAGGTGAATCTGGCAATATTTTATGCTGATTTTGTATGTATGCTTCAGTTCGGAAATAAAATTTCTGCTGATTGGTGATAAACAAGAATATGCGTGTTTGAAAATAACATACCACTTACACTAAATCCTAAACCTAACCGACAGTATTAAGAAAAAGTATTTACAAGTGACTGGTATTTGAGAGTTTCACATCGCATGTGCAATGCTGTACCGGGTGAGCTACCGAGCAAGTTTATGACGTCAGAAAAGCTATACATATGGAGCTGGTTATGAGATGCAAACATCAAAATGTGATTTTGTGTGAGCGATTTTCTGTTTTTATTTTATAGTTTGGGTCATATTAACAGAGTAGTCAGCAGTATAGGTAATGTATATTACGCTGCTGTCACGTAATACGCAGATCTAATATAAACATGCAATATCTTTCCCAGACATAAAAGATTGTGTTTTTGTAACTTATGCGTGCTTTAACATAAACTTGCGTGTATTTGACAGTTTTAACACAATAAGACATGAAAGAGAACTTAGTTTAGTACTCACATGCATGCTGCTTCGGATGTGTGTGCTCAGAAAACCGTATATCAGAAGTTTAAACTGATATGACTTTAAAACACGATTTCAGCACGATAGACATGATAATCTAAACCAAACATATGTTTGTAGCAGAGTATCTGAGGAAGGAGCTGTAAACAGCTCTATTTATTCTGGAAAATGAGCAGCAGCTCATTTGCATTTAAAGAAACATGCACGAAAACAGCCTGTTTCTGCTTCCGCTCAAAATAGGCATTTTCAAAATGATATAATAAATGATCTGTGGGGTATTTTTTTTAGCTGAAACTTCACAGACACATTCTGGGGACACCTGAGACTTTTATTACATCTTGTAAAAATGGGCATAATAGGTGACCTTTAATATTACTGTAAAGTAATTAGCTTAACTGTAATGATAACTATATTAGCGTCCACACCAACGTATGATAATGTTTGTTTATTGTAAGCACATGCTGCAGTTTTATCGCCTGCCACTTTAAACACTTAAGCTCTTTAAAGAAGGATGGATTCTGATTGGCTGTCAATGTTTTTATCAGTTGATAAACAGCTGGAAAAAATAATTTTGAAAGAGATTCTAACAATATTGTTCCTTTGTTCCATTATACTTATGGTGTGGACTTGTTATAGTTATCTTTCTTGGTGTGAACGGGCCTGTATTCAGTGAAAATTTCCTCTGCACGTTCATTTCCATTCTCAAAAGTGAGAATGCAAAGATTTTTAATTAATAGTAGTTTTTCAATTTCAGTCTTTTCCTGACACAAAGCTATTGTATAACATGAGTTACAATTAGGCACTACGTTTATGGTGCCACGTTCACTATGAAATTTATATTTATATATATTTAGTTATATGGTAAAGAGCATCATAACGATTCACAGAGCAGCACCAGTGAATAAATGATGACAGAACTTTGGCAAGTTTGGGACAAGCGTATATTTAACAGTCTGTCAGCTGTTGTCTCATTTTCCATTACCGGACAATGAGGGATTTCGGATGTGTGTGCTCAGAAAACCGTATATCAGAAGTTTAAACTGATATGACTTTAAAACACGATTTCAGCACGATAGACATGATAATCTAAACCAAACATATGTTTGTAGCAGAGTATCTGAGGAAGGAGCTGTAAAAGCACAGCTCTATTCTGGAAAATGAGCAGCAGCTCATTTGCATTTAAAGAGACATGCACGAAAACAGCCTGTTTCTGCTTCCGCTCAAAATAGGCATTTTCAAAATGATATAATAAATGATCTGTGGGGTATTTTTTTTAGCTGAAACTTCACAGACACATTCTGGGGACACCTGAGACTTTTATTACATCTTGTAAAAATGGGCATAATAGGTGACCTTTAATATTACTGTAAAGTAATTAGCTTAACTGTAATGATAACTATATTAGCGTCCACACCAACGTATGATAATGTTTGTTTATTGTAAGCACATGCTGCAGTTTTATCGCCTGCCACTTTAAACGCGTGCTTCGGATGTGTGCGCTCAGAAAACAGTATATCAGAAGTTTAAACTGATATGACTTTAAAACACGATTTCAGCACGATAGACATGATAATCTAAACCAAACATATGTTTGTAGCAGAGTATCTGAGGAAGGAGCTGTAAAAGCACAGCTCTATTCTGGAAAATGAGCAGCAGCTCATTTGCATTTAAAGAAACATGCACGAAAACAGCCTGTTTCTGCTTCCGCTCAAAATAGGCATTTTCAAAATGATATAATAAATGATCTGTGGGGTATTTTTTTTAGCTGAAACTTCACAGACACATTCTGGGGACACCTGAGACTTTTATTACATCTTGTAAAAATGGGCATAATAGGTGACCTTTAATATTACTGTAAAGTAATTAGCTTAACTGTAATGATAACTATATTAGCGTCCACACCAACGTATGATAATGTTTGTTTATTGTAAGCACATGCTGCAGTTTTATCGCCTGCCACTTTAAACACTTAAGCTCTTTAAAGAAGGATGGATTCTGATTGGCTGTCAATGTTTTTATCAGTTGATAAACAGCTGGAAAAAATAATTTTGAAAGAGATTCTAACAATATTGTTCCTTTGTTCCATTATACTTATGGTGTGGACTTGTTATAGTTATCTTTCTTGGTGTGAACGGGCCTGTATTCAGTGAAAATTTCCTCTGCACGTTCATTTCCATTCTCAAAAGTGAGAATGCAAAGATTTTTAATTAATAGTAGTTTTTCAATTTCAGTCTTTTCCTGACACAAAGCTATTGTATAACATGAGTTACAATTAGGCACTACGTTTATGGTGCCACGTTCACTATGAAATTTATATTTATATATATTTAGTTATATGGTAAAGAGCATCATAACGATTCACAGAGCAGCACCAGTGAATAAATGATGACAGAACTTTGGCAAGTTTGGGACAAGCGTATATTTAACAGTCTGTCAGCTGTTGTCTCATTTTCCATTACCGGACAATGAGGGATTCTTGGGAAAGCGTCGTGTAAGGGGTTTTTCACGAGAAAGTATAGGAGGCCAGGTGTCTGGGCATAGAGGAGATGTGTCAGCTCTGACTATATCTGTCATGGCTATTGGGACAGGATTACGACTGCTCTGTGTGTGTGTGTGTGTGTGTGTGTAGGGGATCTGGGCTGTTTTAGGAACTTGGGAGGCCCATGAACGACCACAGGTGCTCATCAGGTGGGCTTTAACACAGAGCTGTCATTACTACCCAATTACTCCATCAGAAACTGCCAGCACTAGACTGCCATTACCACTTGATGCTCTCAAAATATGCTTTTCATATTCCAATGGGTCAATATAGCACAGTTTCTCATAGCTTATTGCTCAAGTATTTTCTAATTTCATTCAAACTAATGAGTCCTGAGTTTGTGTGATAGTATGCATATTTTGAACTGTGTCATCCATTATTCTCTGAACCAAGCCCATGCAGGGATGCAGTTCCCCTCGGTCTGAAGATTGAATCTGTCCTGTTCACCCTCATGGGGGTGTCAAAGAGGAGAATATGAATATTCAGGGTCTGACCGACCTCATCCATCAAGACCAACAAGGTGCCAATGGTTCAGTGTGAGGCTATGGGGCATGATGGATAAGATTGGACACCGGATCTTCATCTCTTTTGTTTCTCAGATCAGTGCTGGAGAGACTGGGGAGGGGAAGCAGATTCCAGCCCTGCAATTCACCCTCAACTGCTGCTTTACTCTGCCAAATCACTGCAGCTTCCACAAGTGCTGGTGTCACATGGGATGCAAACACGTCCAGATGTCTTGGACTGAGTCTGACTTGGTTTATAAATCTTAGCAATGTCCAATCAGCCTTGTGTTTCTTAGTTTGTTTTGTCACTGTCAAAGGACTAGTTTACACAAAAATACAGATGTCTTGGACTGAGTCTGACTTGGTTTATAAATCTTAGCAACGTCCAATCAGCCTTGTGTTTCTCAGTTTGTTTTGTCACTGTCAAAGGACTAGTTTACACAAAAATGAAAGTCATGCCATTATTTACATTATATACATTTTTTGTTTTTTTTATCGTTAAAGGATTGAGAATGACATTTATCATTCATCATTTGTGTCCATTGAAAAAAGAGAAGGTCATCAAGTTTGGATGGACATGAGGGTGAATAAATGATGACAGATTTGTCATTTTTAAGTGAACTATCCATTTAAAGTTCCCGGGTGTTTGTCTTGATAGTATATTTTTACATCATATTGAGTGATTCCCTCTCTTCTCATCATTCTTGTGATCTTTCATCACTAGATTATGTCAGATGGGTGTGACGCTGTGTGTTTGGACGATGTGTTGTACTCTACAGTGTGTGAGGGATGCTGATTAGTTTAGCAGGATGTTCAGTTCCTGTGGGTGTGTGTCTGTGTCCAGCTGGCCCACGCTGACCCACACCTCTCATTTTCCCAGCACTGAGTCCAGGCTCCGGTCACAAAGATTTGTCATTTTTAAGTGAACTATCCATTTAAAGTTCCCGGGTGTTTGTCTTGATAGTATATTTTTACATCATATTGAGTGATTCCCTCTCTTCTCATCATTCTTGTGATCTTTCATCACTAGATTATGGCAGATGGGTGTGACGCTGTGTGTTTGGACGATGTGTTATACTCTACAGTGTGTGAGGGATGCTGATTAGTTTAGCAGGATGTTCAGTTCCTGTGGCTGTGTGTCTGTGTCCAGCTGGCCCACGCTGACCCACACCTCTCATTTTCCCAGCACTGAGTCCAGCCTCTGGTCACAACTGCATACTGGCCTTTCACTGCTGCCTGATGCAAATGAATGGTCGCTTAGCATTTCATCACTTTATTTGTGCTGTAGAAAACCCCCGGGAGACCCGACAACAAACTGAGTACACTACAGTCAAAAGTTTAAGCAAAATAATTTGTTAGAAATGTATTGGTTTCTCATGATGTTAAAAACATTTTTGTGATTTTTTTTTTTCTTTTGTTTTCTTGTGTCTTGTGTTTTGTTTTGTTTGTTTTTGTAGAAAACAACACTGTGTACACTGGGGTCAAAAGTGTAAGCAAAATTATTTGTTAAAACATTTTCTCATCTTTTTTGTTTGTTTTTTTTAAACATGAAACTATGTAAACTAGATTCAACATTTTAGAAATATTTTTGTGTTTTTTTGTAGAAGACACTAAACTCAGAAGTTTACAAATGTATTTTTTGTTTGTGTTTTTTTTCTGTAGAAGACACTAAACTCAGAAGTTTACAAATGTATTTTTTGTTTGTGTTTTTTTTCGTAGAAGATACGAGTCAACAGAAGTTTACAAATGTATTTTTTGTTTGTGTTTTTTTCTGTAGAAGATACGAGTCAAATGTTTACAAATGTATTTTTTGTTTGGGTTTTTTTTCTGTAGAAGACACTAGAGTCAAAAGTTTAGAGGGGGGGGGGGGGTTATATGTTTGTGTGTGTTTGTTTGTTTTCACCCAATTATTCTGTAAACTAGAGTCAAGTTTTGAAATATGTTTTAGCAACTTATTTGTTCCTAAATCTTAAATGTGTCTTGTTTTATTTTGTTTCTGTTGTTGTTTTGTTTTTTTATTTTGTGTTGTTTTGTTTGTTTGTTTTTGTTGAAGACCCCCAGGGACCCAACAACACTAAAGTGAAAATTTTAGCAACTTTTCTGTTCTAAACTTTGTTTCTGTGTGTTTGTGTGTGTGTGTGTGTGTGTGTGTGATGTGTGTACCTGTTTTTCTATTCTGGTGGGGACTTAAACCTGAATACACACAGACTCATGGGGACTCATGTCACTGTGGGGACCTAAATTGAGGTCCCCACGGGTAAATGAGCTAATAAATCACACAGAATGAAGTTTTTTGAAAATCTTCAAAAAGTCTTTAAAAAGTTTCCTGTGAGGGGTAGGTTTAGGTGTAGGGCGATAGAATATACGGTCTGTACAGTAGACAAACCATTACGCCTATGGAGAGTCCCCACAAGGATAGCAAACCAGACGTGTGTGTGTGTGTGTTTGTTGTGTTGTGTTGTTTTGTTTCGTAGGAACACCTTCTGTGTGGATCTTCTAAATGCCGTTGCAAATGAATCTTTTCAACATAGAAAATACTGTCTTGATGGTAGTTTTGTAAGTTGAAGTAACTGATGTTCCCACAGTCACCACCACCATTTTCCCCTAAATTATTGCCTTTCACCCAGGAGAAAGTAAATTATGCATTATGCCAGATTGTTCCATAACAAGTCATATTGTAACAAGACACTGATGTATCATAGAGACGGCGTCTACAGGCAGCCTGTGGAATGGCTTGTTTCTGATCATATCTCTGCTACAGTCATTCAGAGCACACACTCCCTCTGCTCATGTGCATTCCTGCAGGAGATCCCTGACATCAGCATTAACACACTGACCCGCTTCAGTGTCATGAACTTTAACCTGGAAGAACATGTTAACTAAAATCGACTGCGCTTTTTTCATAGTCCATACACTGGGTTTCACCTCCCATCATAATTTCAGCACTCGGTTTAAATGTGGGTAAAGAAAAGCGTGCACATATTTCACATACAAATAATTCCTAGTATGCACCATTGTAAACTGAGAGCAAATATTTTGGAAAGTTAGACAGGGCACACTGCTCTGAATGAAGCTCTTTTATACAGTGTGTGTAACGACTCATCGGTGTGTAATTATGCAGAACCGGAAGTCTGGAACATTTCAGTTCTCTTGTTGTGAACTTACACGATGGCCTGATGCTTTACAATGCCGGAATTCGATTTATTTTGATTAGATGCCCATTGCGGACAATTTAGACAAAAGACAATTGATCAGTACGGCAGATTGTGCATCTATCCCTCAGCCTTAATTTCATTCACTAAACATTCAAAATGGCAAATTCCCTTGCCAAGTGAATTTTGCACAATAAGACCAGGAACATGTATTAGGAAAACAGTCCGTTTTAATTTCATGTTGATTTTAAGTAGAATTTACAGATTTCGTCATGATTTAATTGAAGTTTCTATCCAATTATTTAAGTATAAAGGAAGTGTGGAAATATGTCTATTTGCATTTCTTGATATTTAAAAGAAACACAAAGCTGGTGCTGCCATGCCCTGTTCATTGAGCAGAGAGTAAATCTAACATAAGCAGCTCCTATTGAGGTAACATGCACTATCAAGTCTGCATGTCCTGTCCTAGAGTAACTTTAGTATTAGGAAACACTGTGCCCACGTTTATCCCTGCACTCCGTTCTGCATGCCTGCAGGTCATGTTGCGCAGATCACAGCATCATGTGATCGCCAGAGACATTTTTACATCATTTGAAACGCTTACTGTGGCTCTATGCTGAATGTGGCAGTTAAGATATACAGGGAAGAATATGGAGACAACATGTCATAATGTTGACTTTAATATTTGTGTATGTCTTATTTGAGAATGTTAAAGCTTTGAAATCTTACACCTGCATCCTGCATGTCACAGCACCAACACTGTTTATTTCCCTATAACTGCCTTTAAGGCCTCTAGGCATCATTCCTGAATCGGCGGACTGTTCTTTTAGGTTTAGTACTCTATTGATAATCTTCCGCCCACCTTGTGTATATGCATCGTCATTTGTGCGGTGGAAAACATTGCACACGACTCATAAATCTGGACAAGTTAGAACAGGGCAAGTGCCGTATCTGGAGAAGTGGCCGAGGTGAAGCCAGAGGAAAGACTGAGCATCTGTCTCTTTTGTTTGAGAAGAACCAGCTCTGCACATGGCTGTTACTCACTGCACTGAGGTGGGCAGTAATAAGACAAGGTCACTGCACACCCTTCCCTGCAGGCGTGCAGATGCTGAGGGCCTTAGGTGTCCTGACACAGGCATGGACTGAAAGCAGACCTTTTAATGCAGCTATCAAATGTGACTTCAGGCCCAAAATTTCAGTTTACTCTGCTTTAAGCACACTGGCCAAACAAAATGAAATAAAATCGTATTATAACTAATGTAATACTTATTATTATATTAGTAAAAAAAAAAAACATTGTTCAGGCTAATGCTTGAGTTAAATGTGGTCAAAGCTGTGGCCTACACTCCTAAAAATAAATGTTCCAGCCCCTTCATGTCTTTTGTTGAACTTGGTGATATTACATATAATATTATAATAGAGGAGGAGCAAACTGCTTGATGAGGATGCATTTTAATGTGCATCATATTAATATTAACCCCAGCTTTACAACATAAATTTATTGTTGATGTTAATTGTGTTGGATTTCTAACTTACACCGCCAAAATACATACTGTAGCAACCTATTGGTTGGCATTATTATTCGATTTAATGTATGTTGTATGATCTTTTGTATGGATGTGTGTGCAAGGTGGGGTTTTTTTCTGTAGGGGTTGTTTTTTGAGCATTAGACATGTTGTTACAGACAATTCAATCTTTGTTGTTGTGAGAATAAGTGTTTATGAAAAAGTCAATAAAAACTGCATTAAATAAAATAAAGGTTCCAAAAGTGGGTTTTTGTAGCAATGCAACAGAAGAAACATTTTTGGTTACCCAAAGAAAATTGTGAAGAGTTCCTAAAAGAACACTTTTTTTATGAATGAATGAATGGATGGATGGATGGATGGATGCATAAAAACCTTAAAAAAAATGTGCAATGAAAAAGTTCCATGGATGTTAAAGGTTTTCCAAAGAACCATAGATGCCAGTAAGA
The DNA here is from genome assembly GCF_001515625.1 of Sinocyclocheilus rhinocerous. Lineage (NCBI taxonomy): Eukaryota > Metazoa > Chordata > Actinopteri > Cypriniformes > Cyprinidae > Sinocyclocheilus > Sinocyclocheilus rhinocerous. The sequence continues at coordinate 298,223 of NW_015637544.1, read as the reverse complement.
GTGCAGCTTTGTGTTTATTCTGTCTAAAGCCAATTGGTAAAAGAATAAATACAATAAAACTCTTAATGATTTTATATGGTCTTAATGGTCATATCCAGAACTACTGTGTCACAGCCCAGCATTCTTTCACATAATGTTGAAAGTAGCCTGCAGCGAAAGTTGGTGCAGGTCTAATGAGTGGGTATTGACAGATGACCATTCTCAGAGTGATGCTGCCCCAGGCTGAAATTGTCCAAATCCCTAAAAAAAATATTTTAGAGTTCCTAAAAGAACACTTTTTTTATGAATGAATGAATGGATGGATGGATGGATGGATGCATAAAAACCTTAAAAAAAATGTGCAATGAAAAAGTTCCATGGATGTTAAAGGTTTTCCAAAGAACCATAGATGCCAGTAAGAGTGCAGCTTTGTGTTTATTCTGTCTAAAGCCAATTGGTAAAAGAATAAATACAATAAAACACTTAATGATTTTATATGGTCTTAATGGTCATGTCCAGAACTACTGTGTCACAGCCCAGCATTCTTTCACATAATGTTGAAAGTAGCCTGCAGTGAAAGTTGGTGCAGGTCTAATGAGTGGGTATTGACAGATGACCGTTCTCAGAGTGATGCTGCCCCAGGCTGAAATTGTCCAAATCCCTAAAAAAAATCTTTTAATCCTGCACTCAACGAAAAACTTTGGAGTCTTTAGTAACGGTCCAGTAACCCAGCACATGTTGTGCACATGATGTGAGTCTGAAGTACATTTTCTATTACTGGTCACCATTATCGTACATTCGGCCTGATGTGTAATACTGACACTTTCCACACACATCGACCCTCTGACAGAAAGAGAAGATGATCTGTTGGTGCTGTGACAGGAGAGAGCGTCCAGTAAATGTGTGATCTTTCACCCCTAAGGCTGCAGGGAGATTCACACACTTCTCTAAATGAAAGGGTGTTGATCCAAATGAAACGCACACTCACTCACCCACCTCTTCGGACTAACAAGAGGAAAATGAGATTAGGGTCAGAGATTTTGTGTTTGTTTCATGTTGTGAAACTGTGTTTGTTTGAAATGTCTCATTTGCTGTGGTTATGAGTTCTTAAATATTTCAATATAATATCTAACCCTCTCAGAAGCTGTCCAAACCAATGTGGGGAATTTGTTTGAGAGTTTGAGGTTTATCAATTAAAATATTCCTTTGAATTGTGTCATCATTTACTCACCCACATGTTGTTCCAAACCCATATGAATTTCTGTTTTCTGTGGAATACAAAAGGAGA
>NW_015637544.1:291535-296542 GCF_001515625.1 Sinocyclocheilus rhinocerous | reverse complement strand
TCCAGAACTACTGTGTCACAGCCCAGCATTCTTTCACATAATGTTGAAAGTAGCCTGCAGCGAAAGTTGGTGCAGGTCTAATGAGTGGGTATTGACAGATGACCATTCTCAGAGTGATGCTGCCCCAGGCTGAAATTGTCCAAATCCCTAAAAAAAATATTTTAATCCTGCACTCAACGAAAAACTTTGGAGTCTTTAGTAACGGTCCAGTAACCCAGCACATGTTGTGCACATGATGTGAGTCTGAAGTACATTTTCTATTACTGGTCACCATTATCGTACATTCGGCCTGATGTGTAATACTGACACTTTCCACACACATCGACCCTCTGACAGAAAGAGAAGATGATCTGTTGGTGCTGTGACAGGAGAGAGCGTCCAGTAAATGTGTGATCTTTCACCCCTAAGGCTGCAGGGAGATTCACACACTTCTCTAAATGAAAGGGTGTTGATCCAAATGAAACGCACACTCACTCACCCACCTCTTCGGACTAACAAGAGGAAAATGAGATTAGGGTCAGAGATTTTGTGTGTGTTTCATGTTGTGAAACTGTGTTTGTTTGAAATGTCTCATTTGCTGTGGTTATGAGTTCTTAAATATTTCAATATAATATCTAACCCTCTCAGAAGCTGTCCAAACCAATGTGGGGAATGTGTTTTTTATCAATTCAAATATTCCTTTGAATTGTGTCATCATTTACTCACCCACATGTTGTTCCAAACCCATATGAATTTCTGTTTTCTGTGGAATACAAAAGGAGATTTCTGATGAATATCCTGACCGATGTTCTCCACGCAATGAAAGTGAATGGGGCATGTGCTGTAAAACTGCAAAAAAGCAATAAAAGAATCTTAAAAGCAGTCCAAATGTAGTAACCCAAACTTCCAAATCCTAATAGTTTTTGGTGAGATATTTAAGTAATTAATTATTGAAAATCTTGCCTCTGTAATTCCTTTAGATGCATAAACTATGTCATTAGTTTTGCAAAAACACTAAAAATGTATCTTAAATAAACACTCGTCTTAAAAATTCGACTCTGAGAAAAGTTGTAATTTTCTTGAGTACTATTACGTGCTTTTTAAAGACTTGAGACCCTTCACACATGACCTGAGCAAAACGGAGGCGTCTCTAGACACGTTTAAACATTTTAAAACACGAAAAAGGCAAAAAGAACGGAAATGGTCAATGACATATAAATATAGCGCATGTTCACATGTAAAAACAACCGAAAAACAGCGCGCACGGACACAAAAACACTTGCGGTGTGAATGGCGGAGGCTTATACACATGACACAGCGGTGGCTTCGATGAATTTTCTCAAAGTTACCTCTCAAAAAGTGGGCTTTTTAATTTGTTTGTAGGTGAATATCTACTTCATCAAGTGCTGTTTGTTTTCTATTGTTAAGTATCTCGATACTGTGTCCGCTTGTTTTACTGAGAAACCACTTTTGATTCAGTAAGAGGGCGTTAAACGTTTATGTTTATGCCGAGATATTCATCAAAACTTTCCATGGAAGAAAATAGGCTACATTTCATGATGTTTAGTAATTGACAGAATTTTCATTTTGGGGTGAACTATCCCTTTATTAAAGCAAATATTGTCATGGAGAGTGAAGTAGCCTAATAAATAAATAAATAAAATGCCTCTTCTGCAGGAGACAGCTTGTCTACTTTGAGCCCCTATGTGTTATTGGCAGACCCCTGCCTAGAACTCATTCTTGAGCTCTCAAAGTGGCCTTTCTTTTCTCCTCTGGCAGCCAGTGGCCTGCCACAAGCAGATAAGTGAGCTGTGCTGAGAGATGAATTGAGGAATGAATAGGAACAAATTGTTTAGCAATACAGATTATAGTGCTACAAGCTCACAGTCTCACACTGGAGTCTCATTCCCTCAACAGCTGCCCCTGAATGCTGCTCGTACAATTGAAAGGAATATTTAGCCAAAATTAATATTCTGACATTGTTTATTCACCCTCGTGTTGTACCATATGCTGTTATTTGTTTTGTGGAACACAATTTTTATTGTGAACTCTTGCGCGTAAAAGAGCTGTTGCATGTGAAGATTCTCTTTTGTGATTCAAATGACAGCACATGGGTTGCAGATTAAATAATGACTATTCATGGTCACGCATATAAATTCACAAATCAAACTCTGCTATCTTATCAATGTCATTAACAAACAAGTGTAATTAGGTTTGCATTGAAAGCTTTTAGTTTGTGGGACGGCTGGGCTGAATCTTATCTCTTACACACACTGATCTCCAGATTAATGTGACCTCTCAGTCCCTCCTGCTTTATTTTCTGAATGAACAAAGAGCAAATGATTCACTTATGACAATACAATCATAAGACTTGGTGACCTCCCATTACATTTGCCTTAAAAGCAATTTCAACTGGCCAGGGTCAGTGATGACTGCATGTTCTTTTATTCCATTTCAGATACATTTTAATCCTTTAGTCTTGGGTTAACCAATGGAATCTGCCGATTACGGCGAGTTGTGATGTATAGGATATGAGAGTTTTCTTTATAAAAGAAGAAGAATTTGATGAGACACTATTACTTTTGATTGCAAACTTTGAGCAGTCTTCATGAGACCTTCTCCTGTCAGGAAACAGCACTGGGATGAGGGTAGTTTAGCTTGCCTCAGAGCCGTGCAGCAGATGGACATCAGACGGTCTGATCACAATGGAAAAGGAGTCTGAATTACGACACACCATCTGGGACTCTACTGTATTTCACTACTGCATTATTATTGTAATGAGGAACCAGTTTTTTTTTTGTTCAGCAGTGCCAAATGTCAGCCACTGGGTTGGGACAGATTTTTCTAGTTTCTTATTTTTTATGATTTTTTTTTTTAATAAGGTAATTTTATATTTTATATTGACTTTTTTATATTAGATAAATTAAATGAAATAAATATTAAATAGACAAATTAAATTTTAAATAAAATCAAATCAAATTGCTAAATTAAACTAAATCCTTTTCTTCTTCTTTTTTTTTAGAATACTATATTATGGTTTAGCTAGTTTGGGACCAAATATTGTTTTATAGCTGAGTGATAAGCTTATTTTTGCTATAAATAAAACATAAAAATAAAGGCCTTGTTCATCAGACAGGGCTTAGGTTAAGCCAGGATTAGGCTATAGTTCAATTAATACATTTAAGTATCTTTTATAAATAATACTGGTCTGCATCTTGAGACAAAACAATGTCAGTGCAAGTTTCTTTCAGTTTAAACAGCCCAGATATGCATTTTAGTCTGAGACTAGGCTTAAGCTTTGTCTGTGAAACCAGGGGAAAAAAATAAAAACTTTATAAAACTTTGGTAACAGGTTGAACACTTGAGCTTGGTGAAGTTACAACCATCTTGCGTTATCAGTTTCATTCACCCATTAGATCTGTAGAAACACTGAAAGACAAACAATTATGCTGACAATTTTAATTGTCTCTTTATCCCAGAATCATTCAGACAAGTATATTCCATTGAGCTCCTGTGGTCTTTTCAGAGGTTAGGTCATACCGGATTAAGCACCATTTTCCGCTTTCACGCTGTTCAAAGAGAAATTCTTCATCAAGCTTTCCGCTGTCCTTTCTCCCTCTGGAACCCCGGTGTCTTTTTGTGTGACCTTTGACCTGGGCTCTTTTGCCGTGCGTTTGGGTGAGAGGTGGCTGGAGACTGGAGGTCAGGGGAAGGACAGACACAATGGAGTGGCTGAGAGTCTTCAGCCTGGGAGTTCCATCACTTTAAATCAATGTGCCTCACTGGGCCGGGGGGCTACACACCACCCTCAAACCAGTATCCCAGTGTGTGACTTCTGTGGTGTGAGTAAGGCCTATAGATGTATAGTGTTTGGGTTATTCTGAATTCTTTCGTTCACGGGATACTGGAACCACAGGAATCTCCACATGCTGCTGGATTGATCTGTGAATTCTTAGAAGAGGACTCATTTTAATGTGACGTGATACCTCATCTTCATCTCTCTTTATGTGGCATATGCCACATCCTCAGCCACCAGCTTCTGCACCACATTCAGAAAAGAGCTGTCAAAACACAATTCTGCCCAGCTTAATAACCACGATTTAATGGCCTTGAAATCCAGTGAGTAGTGCTTTCTGCTCGATTGTTACATTACTTTCTCCATAATATTAGTCATAATATAATCTGTGGCCCCTTTTGCACCTGCTCTTAGCCTGACATGAACCCTCTATGGTGCACATTATGTTTGGGGCCATTAAGATTTTTGTTATGTTTTTGAAAGAATTCTCTTATGCTCACTAAGGCTGTATTTATTTGATCAAAAATATAGTAAATATTGTGAAATATTAATGTAAAAGAACTGTTTTCTATTGTAATGTATTTTAAAATGTCATTTATTCCTGTGATGCAAATCTGAATTTTCAGCATCATTACTCCAGTCTTCAGTGCCAGTAGTTTCAGGATGTGTTTACACTTGTAGGTCGATTCTATCGATTGTTGGTCAATTTAGGACTGTGTATCGGCAAGAATCTGGCGATACGATACGTATCACGATACAGGGGTTGCAATACGATACGTTGCCAAATATCGCGATACTGTAAGCAAGACAATATATTGGGATATTTCTTATTTTAGGAATAGGAGAATAGGATATAATTTTAGGAAAACTGTCATTTAGAACACACCACCAAACCTTAGCAAAAAAAAAAAGCCATTTACATACACGCATATATATATATATATAATTTTTTTTTTTTTACCAGAACACAGTGGAGTCTGCATTTGCATTAATCAGTCCCTGTAACATTCAATGCTATTGAACCACTTTTTGTGCAGTTCGAGGGACAATTAAGTGCTTGCAGGAGTCAGATTTGACTGATCATGGGTCGAGAGGAGGGATAACCTACAAAACCATGGTGGAGGATTTGCTACTCAACGGATCTGGAGCTCATTGACAAATATCTTATATCGTAAGATGCGCTCTACACAGAGTGCGCGTGATCGCGAAATCGAAAGTGAAAGTGAACAGCG
>NW_015637544.1:229916-291523 GCF_001515625.1 Sinocyclocheilus rhinocerous | reverse complement strand
AAATATCGATATTGCGTTTTTGAGAATCGATACAGTATCGCCAAACAAAATATCGCGATACTCACGTGTATCGATATTTTCTTACACCCCTAGTCAACATAGGCCTAGTAGTATTTTTATTAACTATAACTCAAGAAGAGCTTATAAACTGCGTAAAGGAGTCAAAACAGCAACGGGAATTCCTCCTTGAGGATTCTGTCCTTTTTAGGGTTGCATCTTATAACATCACATCCTGTTTTTGGTTCATTTAGACGTCTTCGGTCCATGTTGTATTCATACATCAGTGGAACTGCACCAGAGTTTGTTTGGAAGTGGACCTATACCCCCTGAAAAGGTGGGTTTCGGTCCGGTTGTTGGGTGTGCAACAAGGTTCAGATGCCAGCGTTCACACTTAATCAAATGAACCACATTAACAGAGTAATCGTTTTAATCAACTCAGAGCTGCCAAGTGTAAACACCCTCACACCAGAAGTTCATTTCCAGTCTCTGATAGGCCACATCTGTCTATGGCAGAAGTAGAATGAGTAGTGTATGCCAGTATGCGATTCTGAATGCAGCATGAGACTGCTGACCCAATCGGTCTGGGCCTGTTCATGACTCATGATCCATCGATGACAGATGATCATTTCCACTCTCACCAACAATTTTGCAAAAACAGCCAACAAAAGTGCAGAGCGTTCACCTTTGAAATGCTGATCATTGTGGAACAAAAGCTAAATGTGAACTTGAGAGAGAACAATTCACAGGCCTGTCAGTTATGAATATGAATGTTTAAATTTCCTGAAGTGTTTAGAGAAATCATGTGCCTGTAAGAGCATGCCTGTGCTGATGTTTCTTCAGTGAAACGCTCTTTTTCTTTCTCATTTTCGTCATGGCTTCTTTCAGGGTGAACTATAGCTCGATTATACTAAAAACAGAAAAGTTTTTCCTTTGTAACATGTAACATGTAACATGCACATGATGTCACCGTTTTCATAGTTTACATGGAGATGATAGTAGTATCATTTTCAATATTTTGCACATTGAAACCCATTTTTAAAAGTTTGCATTTTCAGAACCCCGAAACGCAGTTGTTGTCTAAATGAACAGCCAAATCACACAAGACGTTTTCTGTGTTTAATTGAAAATGGTGCCATGTAAATACCTCCTAAGAAGAAATTCAGGGAACCTATCACCAAATTTCTGCATTGTTTGATTTTTTTTATGAGTTGTAGTAAATTAACGATATTGTCTTTTAATTTATGCAGTGGATTTCTACTTCCCAGCATGCTTGGCTGGATAAAGAGAGATTAGCTGCATCCAAAATTTTTTAGTAAAGTGAAGAATCTGTTGGAGTTCAGTTGGAGAATTGACATTGATTTAAGAGTTTAAGACATTTAAGACCAAATTTTGCTTAATCGCAATCGCAAAGTTTAAATCGCAACATTTAATCATTGCAGCTAATAGTGTTCACCGTCTGTTTGATTACGTGTAATTTGTAACTAACTGCATGATTCTTACTGTATATTTCTGCCATAGTCACCACTAATAACCTACTCCTAAATGTAATGTAGAAACTTACTATTTTCGGTAAAGCTGCTTTGTGAAAAGCGCTATACAAATAATCTTGAATTGAATTTATCATTACACCATTTATCGTTCATTAAATTTACATAATAAATAAGTTACATTTAACATGCTATGCAAGCTGTTATGACTGAAAGAGATAAGATTAATTGGTTCAATTATGTTAACGTTAGTTGGAACAAATTATTAACTTGAGTAATCAACTTAAACATTTGATTATACTCCTCTAGCTTGTTGAACATAATTTAATTAGAAGTTGTCATAACTGATTCTTAGTGAATTTATCCCACATACGGACACTGATCTCCCACTTGGGAAAGTTGTTTGTCTTGGCTGGATGTCCGGCCGGACATGTTATTCACCTCTCCCATTTTCCCACACTTCCAGACCACTGGCCGTCCTCATCCAGCCAAGCCCACAGAGCCAGAGCTGCCAGGAGGTGCCAAGCAACTTATCTTGGAGTTGAGCTGTTATGTCAGCACATCTAGCACCTGCTGGCCTGTGCCGATGAGGATGTGAGAGCGCTGCTGCTGCCGCTGTCCTGAGCACAACAATGAGCACAGGTGCGGAACAGCTGCGGGACAGTGAGTCTGCTGCATGTGCCAGCTGCACTGAAGAAACAAACAGGGCAACATCCGTTTCATGCGGACCGATGCTCAGCTGGATTGTGCCAAAATTTGATTTGATCTGATGAACTTGATGAGGCCTCATGAGTTTCCACACAATGCAAAAATGGTCCAGAAAAACATAATTTGACTGTAGATTACCTCACTGAAAAAAGTAATAAGCCACACAAGGATGTTTTAGCCATGAGAAGCAGAAACCCCATTACCCATGATAAAGTCACTGAAACAACTGTGTCTTTTATAAAACAAATGGATTTAGCAGCAATATGATAAAAGGCAGCAATGTTAATTTCATTCATTAATATTAATAACTGCAATGAACAAATGTTCTGGTAGTAGTTCATTAGCGTGCAATTTCACAGGCAAAAAATATCTATTCTTAATAGTGTAGCGATGTATGAAGCACAGTTCACACTGAGGTCACTTTCAAACCAAGCAGCTTTCTGTTGATCAATTTGACGAATTCGCATGACAAACTTGAACACAAGTGAAATTTCTATTTATATGACTGAATATTTCAGAGCAACAGTAAATGTGACCACAACTAGGGTGGATACAGTCACTAAGCACTGTGTTGTCTTGGCAAATTAATATTTGATATGGTCTTAAGGTGTCTGAATTTTATAGTAATTTTTGAAGGGGCCATAACACACACAGTTTCACCTAATCTCGTCGTCGAACTGGGCCTTGTTTATAAAACATTCGTCAACAAACACACTTGTGAAACTGCTTGCTGCTCGGAAAAACAAACTGCATCCACTGTTTACATAACGTTGGGTTCTTTAGGAAGCTGAACAAAGTTATCTTTCCCTTACAACCAAAAACACACTTCTTTAGAGACATTCTTCCCGAGCGAGTCCCGTGCAGCGCTGCTGAATGAAGCGCGTTGATGGGCGCGATCTCGCTCTCGCTCTGGTCGAAGCGTGCGTGGGCGGCTCTTCCGGGAGAAATGCCCATATAAGGAGTTCCACCCTCGTCTACGTCATGAAGAGCCACGCTCGAAAAAAAACTCTCCGAAACTTGTACAAACCCGGAAGTGAGATTTTCAGCACAGAAATACTCCGTCATACGTCCAAATTGTTTTTTGAAACTTTGTCCATGCTTAGCATGAGAATCTAACTCTTTAAAAGTGAAAACAACTCTGAATGCATGAAACAGCATTGTACCCCCCTTTAACATTGTTCATCCTATGAACTAACCATTTTGTTGTAATTGCCACATACATTGGTAAGGTGCGGTCACATTTAGATGTAATTTGCACAGGTGAAAGGATTTCCTTGTGGATTCGATGTGTTGATCAACAGAAAGCTGCTTGGTTTGAAAGTGACTTCTGTGAACTGTGCTTCATACATCGCTACTAATGATAATAGACAATGGAGCTTTTTTGCCTGCTATATTTCACTAATGTGACCGCACCCTATCTAGCTGATGTTTCAGCAATGACTTTACCAGACTGCATGCTCTCTAAATTTTCTTAAGATTTGAATTTCAAATGACACATTGGAGCATGGCCAGGACAGACATAAGTACTGGGATGTTTTACCTTCTATTCACGGAGCAGCATGGGTTTTTTGCTAGTGAAATTATATAAAGTGTCAACCGAAAGCTGTGTATTTCTGAGCTTCTTTGACCATGATCAAGACTAGCTTACTGTGCAGTATGTAGATATTACCGGAGTATGTAGGCCAACTCTATACTGTCTACTGTTTTTTTTTTTTTTTTAATAGACTTTATCCAATGATAACTGCTTCAAATCATATTATGCTATGTTGTCACATGACCTCAAGATCAGCAACTTTGAAGTTTTTTTGAATTCTTCCATTCATCAAGCATGCATTAAATTGAACAAAAGCAACATTTATAATGCAACAAAAAACCTCAAATAAATGCTGAACTGCTGAGCAAAAAAATCCTGAAACATATCTATGATGGTTTCCACAACAACATTAAGCAGCACAACTGTTTTCAACATTGATAATAATAATAAATGTTTCTTGAGCAGTAAATCAGCATATAAGAATGATTTCTGAAGGATCATGTGACACTGAAGACTGGAGTAATGATGCTGAAAATTCAGCTTTGCATCATAGGAATAGATTACATTTTAACAAATCAAATAAATGCAGCTTTAGTGAGCATAAGATACTTTTTTTTTTTTTTAAGAAATCTTTCCGACTCCAAACATTTGAATAGTAGCCTAGTCATTTTGCATTTTAGTTTATTTTTTGAATGGTTTAACATTTGGAAGTCCAATCAAATAATAAATCAACATTCTGTAGAGGATCTCTTCTGGTTTAATGATCACATTAGAAATGTACGGTGACAGAGCAGAGCAGAGCAGAGCAGACAGACGATTACTGTGGCAGGATCCAGACACAGATTTGGACACAATGATTTCTGAAGGATCATGTGACACTGAAGACTGGAGTAATGATGCTGAAAATTCAGCTTTGCATCATAGGAATAGATTACATTTTAACAAATCAAATAAATGCAGCTTTAGTGAGCATAAGATACTTTTTTTTTTTTTTAAGAAATCTTTCCGACTCCAAACATTTGAATAGTAGCCTAGTCATTTTGCATTTTAGTTTATTTTTTGAATGGTTTAACATTTGGAAGTCCAATCAAATAATAAATCAACATTCTGTAGAGGATCTCTTCTGGTTTAATGATCACATTAGAAATGTACGGTGACAGAGCAGAGCAGACAGACGATTACTGTGGCAGGATCCAGACACAGATTTGGACACAAAGTGCTGAGGAGGTGACCAGGTGTCACATTTTCTGCAGAGCAACTGCTCACGGTCTCAAGCCCCTGCTGTGAGGTCAATCATTCACAGACTGCTCGAGAGCTTTAGCTGACTGACCCACAGCCCTGAATTAATTAGCAATGTACTCTTAGTGTCCTAAAGTAAATCTTCTGTCCACACTGACAGTGAAAATACGGAAGAAACAAGCTTCTGATGCAACCAGACACACAGTGAAATAATGCCATGACACATCTTAAAATCTGTCAACTTTAATCTCTTAGAAGACATTAGTTGTATTAAATACACGTTATTATTGCTTTTCCAGTTTTTCTAATGAATTAAGTTTATTCTCATGTGACAGAAAAGGCTTATAGCAAGGCGATAGAGTCCGAAACAATATTTACATGAAATACAAAAAATATACATTCACAAAATGGTATTACAGATAAATTTACAATAACCAACTCTATACAATTAAAAATATATTTCTATAAAAAGCTATTTAAATAATCTTACAGCTCAAGTTTTTCAGCGAGCACAGCCATTCCTGTCAAAAGTGTATTTCTTATGCATTTGTATTTGAGTGTGTTTGTATGGGTGCAAGTCTTCGTGAACGTCATCGCTCAGCATGCGAAACCCTGACCATGTCTTCTCCATCCTCACAGTAGTTCAGGTTTGTCAGGTGCGGTCTGGCTGTCGTCCCCCAGAAGAGCTACAATGTGGTGGGCCCCAGTCACCCCGTCTCTTACTCACATGCCTGGAGGAAAAAACACAGTCAAGCAGAGAACAGACTTAGTACATTTTCATGTCCTCGGGTGTCAGGGTTATTCTCAGTGTGTATGCAGGTCCTCTCTTTATAGACACCCCCTCAATAAACACTGCAGCCCTGTTAGCAAGTCCTTCATTAGCTGCATAAACAGAAGAGCATTTAATAGCTTGCATGACAAATGTAAAGGTGTCTGAATTAATATATGTACTCTAGACACATAAGCAAAAGAGATTGGGAGGAAAGCTGTCATAAAAAAGATTTATGAGAGTTTTGAAGCAAAATCAACTTTACAATACGCATAATATGACTGCTCTCTCTGTGTCGGGTAATATCAGAGGCAATCCCCTTCTGGCTACAGTTACAGTGCATTGCAGGTTTACACACATGCATTCTTCTGTCTCTCTGAGGCAAGTTATAGCACTCTAGACTGAAGGAAATCAACTTAACTGTGTTAATGCATCACAGAGGAAGAGTGTAGGAGAGTGTGTGTGTGTGTGTGTGTGTGTGTGTGTGTGCATGACTGACACTATGACTAGCATGACCTCAATCTTTCAATAAGAGATCTCCTGTTGATACAAGAGTGTCTTGTTTCTTCCCATGATCCGTTTATCTGATGGTTGATAAAAGGAGTGGGTGGTATGAAAAAAAAATCATAATCTAGTCTCTTATGCTTACCAATGCTGAAATGATCTGATTTGATCAAAATGCAGTAAAAACAGTAATATTGTTAAATATTTGTATCATTTACTTTCTTTTTGAATCTATTTTAATAATAATAGGCTACCATTCAAATGTTCCGTTTTTTAAAGTAAGTCTCTTATTATCACCAAAGCTGCATTTATTTGATCAAAAATACAAATAAAGTAAAAGTGTGGAAAACATTTTAAAATGCAATTTATTCCTGTGATGCAAAGCTGAATTTTCAGCAGTTTCACTGTCACATGATCCTTCAGAAATCATTCTAATATGCTGATTTGCAGCTCAAGAAACATTTCTTGTTATTATCAATGTTGAAAGTAATATATTATTATCATTAAACAAACTTTATTATATTTCCCTCTTATTTTACATATTATATTATATCATATAATAGTATATACATTTCATTTGATTATTTGGTCTTAAAAAACAATAGACGTAAATTAAAAGATTGTTTGTTGTATTCTTAATTTTTGAAGCTGTTTTTGCACTGACTATATTATGTAACACTTGTATATTATATTGTATTATATCTGAAAGTTGTCTATCATATGTGTGGGCAAAATAACTAGAGTGTGATACTTTCCAAATGAAGCACTGTCTGCTGTGTTGTGATGCTGCTCAGCAACTGTAAACAAATTAACTCATTCTCAAATTCTGTGTAAAAGCACCCATCAATAAGTTTGTCCTCATCTCAACTTGTTTGGGATGTTTTGACACTTACATCATGTAAAGCAGTCCTACCCACTCAAAATATATCTGTAAATGGTAAAGCAGAATCTCTACAAGCTGACATATTTCTACCATTTACACACTGTTATACCATTCAGCCCTTGCTATCAACAGACAAGAAATACACTGCAGCATGATTTTATGCATGTTTTTAAACCACCCAACATTTCACCCCATTTTTGTCTCTAAAATTGACATCATTCAGCACTTACTTGCTAATGTTCTGTCAAGATCAGCAATGAAGTCCTCTAGGTCTTTAGTGTCTCCGAGTTTAGCTGAAGAAGACAATACACAGTTGATCAACATAGTACAGCAAATAAACCTAAAACAGACTCATTCGCATTAAATATGTAAAAAAAGAAACATATATTTCAACTCACGTTTAGGAGATGTGACCAAGGGACTGTTTGGTGAGGGGGAGAAGACGCTGGGAGAGTTGAGCTTCTCATCACTGAAGCTGAAACTGTTTCTGTTCAAGGACTCTGCACCTGTTACAGAAGGAAAGAAAGAGACAGAGGAAGTCAGAAATGTAAAACTGACGCTTCCGAAAACTCTACCGTATTTTGTTGCAAATTCATACGTCACGGGTCAGTTTGTGTAACATGCCATATCCACAAAAAACATGAACTAGATGCAAGGTAAAAGAAAGTATGACTCAACCTGCATTAAATACAATTTCACTTGCAAAATTTGTACACTTTTCAGTTACACTTTATTTTAAGGTGTCTTTGTTACAGTGTAATTAATTATACATTTAAGCACTGAGTAATATTAATTAACTACATATACTTACTATATGGTTAGGGTTAGGCTTTGCGTGTAATTATGCATAATGTATTGTTATTATAATAGTAAGTACATGTAACATGTGTAACAAGGACACCTTAAAATAAAGCGTTACCCACTTTTCCTTGCCGAGAGCATGAAACCATTGAAATTCAAGGGGCAGCTGGAAAAACTCAAGTCTGAAAGTCTATGGTATTCACTTGTGTTGAGTCACCATTTAATGGCTAATGTAAAAGCAGTGGAGCAGCACTGCTCTCTACCACACAGGCTTGCCAAACATGTGCAGTGACCCATAACCAGAGGGGGAAGGGGGTGTTGGGGGTTAATCTGTGCTAGTAGAGCGGGTTGAGTTTGTAATCAATGCATACTCCTCTAATAAAAGACTCTCTCTCACGAGCACACTTTCAAAGCGGGTTCAACCGCGACCCACCCTCGAGCAGGTTCATTTAAATCCAAAGGTCTGACCCGGTATCTTAAAAAACTTTGTTTACACATTCTTAGCCCTGCTCGACGTAAAAGGCATTACACAGAAGCTCAACTTTTCCCACCGCCTCAGTCATTAGATCCTCTCGCCTGTCAGCTGGTGAAACGTGCCAGTATCCTCTCAGCTGACACTGTCATCTACATTAGTGCTTTTAAACCCTAAAATCAGCCAAATAATCATATATTTATACACAATTAGATTAATTCATTAAATGCACTTGTGAAAAAGAAGCGTGCTTAATTGTACTGAATGTGCACATGTTAAAGTATATATTTTTTTAAATATTATATTTGCAGATAATAAAATACGAATTCAATTAGTGTACTTAAGTGTAAAAGGTACATATTTCTAAACACACTTAGGTACACCAACTGTAATAATGTCACATTTGAAAGTTTTACTTTAAGGTTCCCTTATAATCATTAAGTTGTATTAATCTCGTGTCATGCTTTAAAGAAGTACTTTATTATCATTTTAAGTGTAGTGTGTTATTCAATATTAAAAGTTAATATATTTTAAATGCACTACATTGCAACTTCATTGCATGTGTAATTATAAATACATTCAACTAACGGCATTAAATATAAATTGAATCTAATGCAATTTCATTTCATTGCAATTAACATGCATTTGAGTGTCTGAAAACATTACATTCAGTTCGCACTTAAGTATAGTGTTTATGTAATAAATACTCTTTTTAAAAGAATGCAAAAGTGTTCTCTCTTTTTCTCAAGGATATGCTTAGCAGCTTTTAAAAGGAAGGTTGATGTTTTATCCAGTATAAAGTCCTGAAGCAAAACCGCTTGAAGCCACTGATCCAGATCAATGGCACGTGTGTCAAAATGGCATCAGGCTTGATTGGATCCAAAATGCAGTTTCACAGATCCATGAGGGCACTGCAGGGCACATAATGCCATGACTGCACCAGAGGAAGGTTTATTGTGCAAGCACAGAGTCTGTCACATTCCCTGTTTGTTCCAGAAGGAAAAGGGTGGGGTAAAGAGATCACTTGTTGCTTAACCATTAAACACAAGAACACCTCTAGAGCAAAAGTGCAAAGGAACATTTCTATGCACTCATAAGCAATCAAACAGAACGCTTCTATATATATATATCCATTCACGATGCAATCCATCTTCAGATTCTGGATCCATCCCATCAGCACTTCAACACACAAGAAGGTTTGGATATATAATGGATTTCAGGCTAAGAAAAAAGTCAGTGTTTAACTTGAAATTGATACCCTGAAGTCTCCACAAAACGTCTGAGCAAGGCACTGGTTCTTTGTCATTGGCTGGACCGTCTCAGGGTCTGACTGAACTCTCTTCTGCTTCACAATCTCCTAACAGCTATTACAGCTGACTATCAGAAATATCAAGGTTTCCATAAATTTCAAGGTCTTTTAAAAAACGTTTAATGAAACCCAGCTGTTCTTTGTGCTTGTGTGTGGGCTCAGATTAGATTAGATAAGATTAACTTCTGAGGCTGCCGGGCTTTAGTCGCGACGCAGTGATAATGGCTTCAGGGCGCTTCTATCAGTCTTCTGGAATAATAAAAGCAACTTTCTCCTGCTGCATACTCACTCTCAGAGTCGCTGATGCCGCTGTCGCTGACGCTCGCGCTGCTCCGTCTCTTCATGGTTTTCAAGTGCTCATCATATCTGAAGTGTCGCTTCTCCACGGGGGACGAGAAATCCTCAATGACAGCGTCGAATTCACACAACACGGCGCTGAGGTCGTCATCCTCCTCAAGAAACGCTGGAAAACGCAACGCAAGAGATTTGTTGCAGACTTGCAGAAACAGAATAAGAGCGACAAAGTATCGCCTCAGCGTAACACGCATGCTTCACTTAACGAGTCTTGCTAAATTGCAGTCAGTTTTATTAAATCTTTTTGACTTACATTTGCCCTGTGGCTTTATCTTTGGAGACTTCATCTTCTGTACTCCTTTAGTGTGTTAAACTCCCAAATATCCGATATAAGGCCAATCTCCTGCTGTTGACACACTCTCCCTCTGTGCTGTCTGAGCTCCTTAGCGCGTACAGTGCGCTCTGCGGGGCTGTTTTAAATATCGCCCGGCTCTGGGAGAGGGCGGGGACTGAGGGAGGCGTGCTGGACGCGGGAAACGCATCGCCAGTGAGACGCTCGCACTCGTTTTAGCCCTCCGTGTGAGTTACATGGCCTGGCGTCATTCCTCCCTGAGCTATGTGTTTGTAAACAGCTACTATGACACATGTGCGACATCAGTACTGCTTTATTTTTAACCATAACTCCATCATGGTCACCCTTTTGCGATGACTTCACTTGTTGCAATGTTTTACCAGCAATACAGCAATAATGTTACAGGAAAAATGGCTAACTGTGTGTAATGCAATACGGCATGAAAATATATTTAAAGATGCATTACAGTTCAAAAAGCCCTTTGGAATGTCCACATGAGGTTCAATATATTTATTAAAAATGTTAATTCTTCATGCTTTGTTTCATGTAAGTTGATGTGTGATGGTCATTTGTACAGTTTTGGCCAAAAACAAGACAGGCAGAAGCATGCGGTCTATACTATACAGTATATATATATATATATATATATATATGTCAAATATATGAGAAATAAAAATAAAGTTATTTAATAATGATGATAATTATGATTATATGAGTTTATACACACACACATATTGTTTTCAACATTGATAATAATTGATTATAATAATAAATGTTTCTTGACCATCAACTCATTATATTAGAATATAATTAGTATAAATTATGGGAAATTATATATCATTTCTCCTTTTCTACTTTACTTTTCCCCAAAATAATGTATTTTCAATGTAAGATATAAATGTGATAATAAATATTCCAGAACTACTTGGTGCTTCACCAAATATTTTAATATTTTGAATGTACATATGTTTTTTATCAATAAATGCAATTACATATAAGGAGGAAAGTCACATTAAAGGTAAGGGTCAAAGGTTAGGATGACGGTTTAGATGTAACAATATAATTTGATGTAAAACAAATGCATTATGTGTATACTACCCAATTTTTTTCTGTTTTAATTTTAATTTTTTTGGTTTTATTTTGGTGTTAAATTCTAAGTATTCGCATTTTCTGTGTCAAGTCTAATCGTTGCCATTCCTGTTACTGTTATTCACAAAACTGATCTGGTCCAAGTTAAGTTTCTGCAGACATCTGGTGGTGACTAAACGTATGTGCACTCAAGTTATTAATTCATGGCAATTAGATTAGATTCAGATCCATTTTATTGGTCAGGTGTGTTCACATGCATGAAAAAAGTGTCATTGATTCCAGAAGCTTCAGTACTTTCCAGTGCACAGGCAGTTTCACAAGGACAAAAAATACTTTTAAGGCCCAACTGCTTAATCATAAACAGTTAAATCCTGCTTTTTGTTATTTTTAGTGGGGCTGTGGGATTATCACTTGGAAAAGAATTCTTCACACCTCTGGTGTTTGAGCTAACAGGTAGACACATGGTAAAACAAGACATGTGTTTGCAGCTGCACTTGCCTGCTGACTTTAGGGTTTAAGTGCACATGGAAGGTGTCAAAAACCACACTTACTGTCTGAGAGGGTGAGATCTGTTCGGTTCACAAAATAAAATGTTCACAAGGATTTGCTGAATGTTGCTGTCAAAAAAAAAAAAAAAGGTTAATGATCGAATTTCAAAGACTTTTCCAGTTCCCAGTGGGTTGTATTTTTTATTTTGGATTAGGATTTAATTTTGGATTTAACAAATACTTTTGCGAAGATTGTACTTGCAGAGTCATTTCCGACTTTAAAAAAAAATACAGCTGAGCATAACTAGAAAAATATAGCCACTACAGAAATTTCCATGATTTTTGATTTTACAATTTTCCTGATATTTCCATTACTGTGAGAACCCTTTTTATATTTAAAATCTTTTAAATTCCTCTTTGATCCAGATTGATCACAACTGTTATATAGAATATATCAAAAATAATTAGTTTTTGTGCACATTTTATTTTCATATTCACTTCCAAACACATCTGACAGTCACTGCAAACTATTTACACAATGCCATTTTTCTCTCAAGTACAACAAATAATACATGATGCTGAATAATCGAGACAAACGTCAGACATGATACAATGTCAATTTAAAGTGCAATACAGTCCCTGTTTTCCAAATGCTATTGCTTGCAAAAAGGGTTGTCAATAAAAAAAATAAATGATTGAAATCAAGCCTTCGAGATGTGTTGAAGTCTAATTGATGCATCGATTTGCTTGTAAAAGACGACAAAAAACACCAATATGTTGCAGATTACTGTGTTTCACAAATGCATCACATTGAGGTTGGGATATAAGTACTCACAATTATGAGAAAGAGTGTGTTTTCCCTTGTTTTTAATCTCACTTTGTTTCATAATAATGCTCTGAATGCTTTGACAGTGGCGCCTACTAGTGTTCATGATGGAGTCATTAATAGCTTTAGTTATGCAGTCTGTCTGGTTCAGTTTAAATACAATATATGCTTTCAAAAGAAATAAAATTGAGAATTAAGTGGAAATATAATAGTCATTTTTCTGTATCCGCAAGCATAATAGAAAGCTCACAGTGCACAATAATGAGGACCAATGTGTTATTTCTGATACCTCAGACATGCCCAAGATTGCCTTTAGAAGTTTCACAGCGGCAACCTATGTGGAATTGTAACATTGAAACAACATGCAAAGTTATTACAGACTGAAAATGTTATAACAGTCTCTCCTGAATGAGATCTTCATGACACTGAGCATGTTTCTGGAGAGTTAATAACGCTCTTAAATAATATAACATGTAGTAATAAGACATATAGGCATCCCTTGCTGCATAATATGTGGTTTAACTAAACAAAACCCCCAAAATGCTCCAGTTTATGCTTCCAAAGAAATTTGTAAACTGCACATACACCAAATGCAATCCTATAGACATATACTGTACTGTATATCTCCCAATC
Source organism: Sinocyclocheilus rhinocerous (assembly GCF_001515625.1). Classification (NCBI taxonomy): domain Eukaryota; kingdom Metazoa; phylum Chordata; class Actinopteri; order Cypriniformes; family Cyprinidae; genus Sinocyclocheilus; species Sinocyclocheilus rhinocerous. Next base: position 278,135 of record NW_015637544.1, on the reverse strand, counting down.
ACTCTTTCTGTCTTAATACAGAACGTCACCCTAAATTATTGCATGAAACTGTATGGGCCAAAGTGCATTAGCATAAACAGGGTGTGTTCTCCTCCTGTCCACCAGCGAGCTGTAAGAAGCTGCTCTCACTTGGCTGTTTCAGTCTCAGCGGCTTGCGATTCTTCAGCCTGTAGGCCAGCGTGAGGAAAATGGCATCTACATGCTCTTTTTCTGCAGGGTCTCTTGCAGACGTCTCAAAAAGCGGGAAGTTGTAGCTGTCAGCCAGTCGCTGAGCAAAAAACGTGGACACCTCTCTGGCTCCTCTTAAGTCACATTTGTTCCCCACTAGGATGCGGGGGACCATGGGAGGGACTGAGTGACGGCTGCACTCCTCAATCCACTCCGGCAGACTCTCAAATGAAGCCAGGCTGGTCACATCATACACAAAGATGATGGCATGGACGTTTCTGTAGTAATGCTCCACCATACTCTTCCTGAAGCGCTCCTGTCCCGCCGTGTCCCAGATCTGCAACTGAGAATGAGAATGCAGTTTGCTTCATTGTAGATATTAAATTATGCTAGTATAAGACCAGGACTAGTGGTCATAAAGATCTCAGCAGTTTTGAGTCCAAAGTCCTATATTATACACACATCACAAGTGACATTAAAAAAATATATATTTTAATTACACATTAATACAATTCTAATATAAGTAAAACAATAGTTATACTACTCTATTTAAACAATCATACAATATTTAATGTTGTTTGTCTACCACTGAAAGGATAACAGTCAACAGTACACACAGCACATCCATTGTTAAGAAGAATGCCATACTCGATATTCATAATCAAAATGCTCTTTACAGCTTTCTGTACGGATCCTTACCTTTATGTTTTCTCCATCAAGGTGCAGGGTTCTCTCTCTAAAATCTACTCCGATTGTTGCCTCGGGATTTTGGAGAAATTTACCACCGCAAAAGCGGTAAGTTAGACACGTCTTTCCAACATTTGAATCCCCAATAACGATTATCTTAAACACCCTCGCCTGAGCACTGTCATAATCCTGACACGAGTCATTGGCCAGACTGTCTCTTGTGTAAATCGTCGCGAAATCATTGTTGCCCGTTGTGCTTTCTATTGCCATAGCTCCGATACTCGGGAAATATCGCGAGAGGATAAGAACGAGATCTTAACGTGAAACGTGAAAAGCAAGGCTTTTGTGAAAAAAGTGAAACGTGAAAAAAGTGTAAAAACGCCTGAAGCTGTAAAAGCAGTGAATAAAATGATGTATAAAGTATAAACGGACTTTATTAACAGTACCAACCCTTTAAATCAGATTACATAAACGTGATAATTTAACAGACAACTATAACACTTAAACAACGAAAATAAGCAACAAACAGAAAATTGGTAAAACGAGGTAGAGTACAACAGAGCTAATTGCTCAAAGACGTATATTTTGTACATTTACTGTTAGCAGAATAATGTGTAGTTATAGCATACTTAAGAGGTTATGAAATGCCCCAAGATATTTGGAATAAACAGTAAATTACCCATCCTTCCTGAAGGATGGTTTATCTTAATAATGTATCTAAAAGTGATCTTGCTATATCAAACGTGTATTAAAATTAGCTCCATATCACCTCAACCGATGTAGCCTTTATATTTGAAACCTCGTTTATCGTGTATTTTCACATTAATTAAATCCCCCCATCAATATTAAATAAAAATAAATATATTTTTTCTTCTGATCATTATACACTTTGAGACCAGAAATAAACACATTTTCTTTAAGAGGGGCTGTTAGCCCCATAGTACCCTGTTCAAGATTCCAGCGTAATACTGTTCTTTATTTATGATCTTCAAAGACTGGCAGAGACACAATACTAACAATCAGTGGCGGCTCGTCGGGGGGAGGCAGAGCTTCCCCATAATTTTGAGGTGAAAAAACACTGCGCCGCTTTTCTACCGCGAATATGCCGATTCTGCTGATGTAATTACAACCGCTAAGTGATAGAGAAGGGGAGGGGGAGGCCGGGGGAGAGCTATAATCGCGCGATTTTTTGCGCAGCTTGTCAGTGAACAACGGCTCTGTGTAGCTAATGCTGCTCAATGTGAAAGCCCGCACGTGATGGAGATTTACCGCTGATTACAGAAGATGCGCATTAAATATCGCATGTGATTTATCGTGCAGCCCTAGAAGTGATATTGAATATTTGAATGCCAACATTTTTACCAAGCTGTCATTCAAACAGTATATATACAAATTTAGGGAAAACAGCCTAAGCTGGATATAGGCTACAGCAGTCGGCTTAATTAAATGGCGCAACAGGCAGCTCTCTTTTAACACAGACTTTTAAGAAGGGATGGATGTTTGCTTCAAGTGATAGGCCAGGTAAGTGAAATTATATTATCTTGCTGTATGTATGTCATTTTCTTTAAGTTTTCTGACTAAAAGCAATCAAAAAGCCATTTTAAAGTGGTTAAGCAAATAATAATAATAATAATAATCGGCAGGGATCCCAGACCAATACAATTAGTGTGCCTCCTCTATTTTAAAACACACGAGCCGCCACTGCTAACAATTATTTGTACCAATTTATAATCCTGAGACAAGGTATCATTCACTGGCCATATATCATAAAGGTAAGCATTTGTTTAATAATACTCATAACAGCATGAATTTCAAGTAGGTTCTACCCTGGCTGCTGTGGCATGAGCCACATCGAAACAGGCTATTACTTTCAACACCTATATCTCAAAATACTTTGCCGCATATGCACATATGGCTCAGTTCCACATTTGACACTTTTTTGGCAAGCCATTTTAGCTTAAATTATTCCCAGTTACTCGTCGTAATTGCATTTTTACTAGTAACAATGTCAATTAGAGAGCTCTCTAATTTAATTAGAGAGCTCTGCAATCGCATTCTTACTAGTAAGATTTACAATTAGAGAGCTCTTTAATGCAATTACAGAGCTCTGCAATTAAACATATCTTTAATGTGTTTTTTTACTAGTAAAAATTTAATTATAGAGCTCTGTAATTGTACGGCTTGCCATACACTTTATAACTGCATCGACTACCAATTTTCATCTGAAAATGAGCTTGAGCTGCCGGAGTCCGAGTCTGCGTCAGTCAATCCATCGAAGTCCCAGTCAGCGCTGGAGCCGCTGTCATCATCCTCTTCTGAGATGAAATTCTGACCGGACCCCAAGCACGCTGTATAAACCCGGGTGGAGAGGCTTATGGACCCGAAGGACGATCCAAACATGGTGGCCACGTTTTTCCATGAGTCTCGAGTGGGATCGTATTCATGTATAACAAGCCTGCTCTTATTGTGATGGACTATTTCAATAGTTAGAAGCAGCAGTTTGCTGTTGTGTTGCACCACTTGGTAGTTGACAGCGCTGCTGCCAATGGGAATGTCTCCAATCCGCCTCCATTCTCCACGAGCTGGGTTATAAGCTTTAACTACGGGGATATCGCACAAACAAATAATCTGCTCTTGAAAAACACAAGCCTTGTGGAGTTTACTGCGTTTCAGAGAGCCCCGCTGGAGCCAGAGGTTTTTCTTCGGCTCGTAGCTAAGCATCCTCCTCTTGTTCACCACATAAAGCCGCTCGTTTATCGTCACAACCTGCATCTTTCCCAAAGAATGCGGTAAGGGGGCCACAAAACCCCATTGGTTCCTCTGAATGCTGTAGCATTCTACTTCCTTGAGCCTGGCATCCGATACCGGATCTCTGCCTCCCACAATGTACAGATGCCCATTGAGGTAGCCCATGTAGGAGTGCACTCTTCCCAGAAGTCTTTCCGCAAGCTCCTGCCAACAATTAAACAGAGGACTGTAGACCCAGAAGTGCTTGGACAGGTGCGAGGCGAGATACAGATTGTTCTCTGGCGTGGTGCAGACCATAAACGTCTCCATAGGAGAGCGTTTGAAGTTCTGATTGGTGAGGTTCATGACCGGGGACGCCATAGAATAGATGTCGTCCGTATAGGGATCATAGCACATGAAAGGCTCATTTGGCCGTCCGAAGAAAAGCACCATTTCTTTTGCACTCTTGCCGATTCTTTGTTTGGCAGCATGTACGCTCTTTGAAATCGTAGCGCTCGGCTCATCGCCGGCCCCGTCTAGGACATTCGAAAGATATTTCATTATAAAAGGTTTTGATTTAAGGCTATCTAGATAAACCCTGTCTTTCTCTGAAAATAAAGGCCATCGCACGCATCTTAGGACCTGCAGGGCATCTTCAGCGACCTCATGCAGGTTATTCTCAATCCACTGTATTGCAAACGAACACACTTTGTGTTCGCAGTCCACGTCCAGAGAATCCAGTGTGAGGATCTCTTTAACCTGCTTCAAGTCCAGCTCACAAAGCTCTCGCACACTGGCACCGAGCTGGACGAAGTTCTTCGCGATGAACGCCTGAGCCTTGCTCTTCAACTCCAGATTGTCAAAAGTGTCGGCAAACTTCAAAATCCCTGCACAGTTAGAAAGGTCCAGCCTTCTTGTCATGAAGTTTGCACACGCTTGCCGGATATACTCCAGCTGCAGCATGTTGGCAGCTGCATAAAGCCTTTGCACGTTGCCTTCAGTGATTGTCACTTTGCCAGTGTAGCAGTAATCGATTATGACAGCCATTGAATGGGCGTCCACCTCATGAATGGTGACGCTTCTCTGAGTGCTCTCATACAGTCCTCCTGTAAACATGCTCTTGAAATAAGGGCTCGCTGCCGCCAGTATATTTCGGTTGCACTGGAAAACTTTTCCTGAGCAGCCTGAGGAAACACTTTGATCCGGATCGAGCTCCACTTCGATAGTCACGTCGACTAACAGCTGCGAGTCGTAGAATAATTTCAGCTCTCTCATCAAGCTTAAAGCGTGATTTGTGTCCTCAAGCTCCTCAGGTCCAGCGAAGCAGTTCACCGAAGCCATGTTTTCTCCGTCTGAACGCAACTAAATCCTGTCAGTTAGCGGCGTCAGATCTCCCTCAGCTCTAATGTAAGGTCTCTAAGTGTCATGAAAACAACAAGCTGTGAGCTGCAGGTACCGCTTCTTTGTTGCCTGACAACGCAGGCATGTTTCATGAATGAAACGCGGTCCTTTTTCACTGTACGGGAGTGTTTTCAGGACAAACTATCGGCGGCGATGTCCGTTCCGTTTAATCTAATTTCGTTCGGTTTTTGATCCTGAGCATTCGACGTTGCGTGGCGCACTCTAGCTTGCTACCGCGCTGAGCTGCAGCGTACGGCGCTGATTGGTCACATCGGCTGCGTCGCAAAGTCTGCGCTCAGCTGCCTATATAGACAGCATTTATGGGCAGCGTAGGACAGTGCTCTCTCAGTGTGATACCAAAAATGCTGCCCGCGGCTATGCGACTCAACAATGCCTTCTAGGTAAGCAGTTCACTACGATTTGAGACGTAACCATTCTCCGCGCTCTGTATTAAGTTCGGTTGGCCTGCTAAAGCTTTGTTCACAATGACATATCCTCAATATTCAATAATATTTAGTTTTAAATATTAAATATTCGTTTTAAAATTGCAGGTATTGCAATTCGGGACATATGTATACGCACGCACACACACACACACACATATCCCCTTGAAAAGCATTTAAATCTACTTTTAATTGAATGCTCAAATATAAACCATGACTGTTCAGTCTGACAATTTTATGAGTATTTTTAAATCAGATTATTACTCGGATATATATATATATAGGCCTATATATAATTTTTATACCAAACTTATGTTCTAATTAAAGTAATATAATATAGTCTGAGGCCACATTGAAAATTTGGATAATTCTCAAATCATGCTGGATTAAATTAACATAATGAATTAACATTATCATGAAAATAATAATATAATTTATACTTGTGAACAGTGTGAACTGAATGTTATGTTTTCAGACACTTAACATGTTAATTACAATGAAATGATAATGTATTCTAATTAAAATGTATATGAAATGCACTTAGCTATGAAAACTATATTTTTAAGATTTGAAGTAAACTACAAGTGTACAGTCAATACAATTAGGTTGTAATGAAAAAATAATAAAAATGTAAGTTTAGAACAGCATTTTCACTATCAGACTTTTAGCTCACATAATTTTTCTTTGCCAAATGGTCTTCGTTATAACTGCAATTAAGCACATTAATCCTGCTCAAGGCGTCCTTGTTGTCTATGGTCTTGTGGACGGTAATGATGAAGGGGAAGGCAGAGGGCAGCTCGACTCTGCGGCTGAGCTTCTGGTGACCCCAGTGCAGATCACGACGGCCCGCTCGTTCAAGACCGTCCTGCAGAAGCTCGGTTTTGTTCGGGTTGTCCCAGGGACGCTAGCTCATACCTATCAATCAATAACACAAATCATCGGAGCTACCACCAATTAACACCAACACAACTCTAGAAAAAGGTGTAAGTTTTGTAAAATAAAGTCTAATTTAAAAAACAATAATAAACAGTTACATTTCATAGTGTGTTGGATTAATACACACCATGATTCCAGCATTCTCTGAGCCTGAACCCTCTTTTCTTTGGATGTGGCATGAAACTGGCTGACTTCATTTCTGGTGAATCCCAGTTCAAATGCTAGAACGGTCCACTCAGAGCCTAACTGCTTAGCAATCTCCTGCACAGATTTCATATTGATCACCGCATCCTAAAGGACAAAGTACAGTATGCATGGACATATAATGAGAAAAAACTGCAATATTAATAATGATATTGTAGAGATGACTCACCTCTTGTGCCTTGTTTGGCATTTTATCCACATACACAAGGATTCTAGTTGGTTACATGAGCTACAATGTGAAGTCTGTCAGAACAGTACCATCTAATGTCTTTCTACTTGAAAAGAATTAAATTCACAATCCAAATACATTTAAAACACTTACAAATTTGTGCTGTTGTCGCATATGCGACTGGAGCGGTCAGTGGTTGTCAGAGAGACTGTCCAACACACACCTGCCTGGTGAAAAATTAAAACCGCACATAGTTCACTCAAGCTTTAACATTAAGAATTCAGTGAGTGAGTGTAAGTGACATAAACATACATACAGTTTAACACATAAAGGTTTGTTTAATTATTAATCATACAACAACGCTAAATGATTATGTGTTTATAGACATATTATACTATGTATTATCTTAACAGAGTTATTGTAAAATTATCTCAATTTTAAAAGGACAGCAATATATTTAATCATGTCTGCCAACTTGACAAATATTTTTACAATAATATTATTGTGACATATATAAAAGTTCAATTAACATTAAATGATCTATAATCATTTCACAAATTTTTTTAATTTTTTGTACAATATATAAAACGACAGTATATTGTCAGTGGGTCTAGTTCTTCAGCTGAACTGGTTCTATGCATTTGTTACATGTTAAGTTAGAATAGCTGCTAGTCCAGACCTCTTCTCTTCTTTAATGGTTGAACTCCAGACCCTCCAGCACAGTAAAAAAAAAAAAAAAGCCAAGATGTACTTGGACAGGTGTGCATCAATATTTGAACAAGACTGAGGTCAATATTGTTGAACAGTGCATTTGATTTAGGTTCTGGAGTAAAAAGTTGTCATACCGTGTTAATCTAATGTTGTAACTTGACCATTCTTAACACATTTTCCATTGTAGCGTGCATGTAGATGAAGAAAGTCAACCATGGGGGGGAAAAAACACAGAAGACCAGCATCAGAAACACAGTGATTTTCTAATTCTATTCAAATGAAACTCATTCAAATTTTGTAATAAACATTTGGATTACTGAACCTACCGTGCTAATGTTGTCACAACACCTGCATTTACACTTATTTTACAGTGAAAAAAATGTCTTGATGCACTTGAACACTTTAATACAATATTTGAACGTATTCAAATTAACAGCATTCAGATTTTGTAATAAAATTTGGATTACTGAACCAACCGTGTTAATTTAATGTCACATGACCCGTGATTTGTTTTTGTCTTTTTTTCCCAACAGAAAAGAATAATTTTTAATTTGTATGTATATTTTTATAGATATTTTCCTAAATGGATAGACAAATACCTTGTTTGTTCTAGCAGCACACAAAATCTATATCTTAAACAAGTTTACAATACAATATATCTACAGATGTATAAATGACCTGCACAATGTTAATTAACTGCCTTTAACGCGCCAATTAAGTGTTTACAGCTAAATCTTCCCACATAGTGATGTAGACATGTGGGGGCGTGTTCGAACGAGCCGTTTTAGGTAGGCGTGGCTGACTCTTAACTTTTATAAAGAATATCTCTTTGGATTTGAGACTTTAGTCTTTGCAACTTTACAGATCTTCTTTATGCACCAAGAGCTTGTAACACTTCAAAGAGAAAGGAAAATTTGAAATCGTATCATATGACCCCTTTAAGACAAACGGTATCAATTACCATTTGTTTGGCTGCAGTCACATGACTCTTCCTCCACATTTACTTACATTTGTGGTGCTCAAACAGTGGCGTGTAGATGGAGAGAGTCATGCACAGAAATAAACGGTAGACTAATATCAGACAGACACTTATTTTAAAGGGAAAAAAATGTCTTGCTGCACTTGAATACAACATTTGTTCATATTAATTGCTTTTTTGTACTAAAAGTCTACTATATCTAGTATCTCCCATCTATCGATCGACCTATCTTTTCAAATAAGTGTTTACAGCTTGTGTTAAAGCAAAGAGTAGTAATTACCTTTTATTTGTCTGCTGCTCACGACTTCCTCCACGCTTGCAATAAAGAAATAGGCTAGACAAAGACTAATATCAGGAAAAAACAATATTCGCATTTGAATTCGTGACGGGCCGCGGGTTGAGAACCACTGCAGTATTCGGATGTATTAAAATTAATTGCATTCAGATTTTGTAAAAAAATTTGGATTACTGAACCTACCGTGTTAATTTAATGCTGTCACATGACCCGCATTTGTGGTAGCATGTAGATGGGAAGATGCACAAGGAACGGAGAAGACCAGGGCTGCGTCCAGCCCCGACAAAAACGGTGCAAAACGTTTTTTAAACGGAAACGGTGGTGCGTTGAACACCCTGTTCTGATGACGCTAGAGTTGCAGCTATGGCAGCTGAGAAGGCCATTCTTTGTGTTCTTTTTGAAGAATTTTCATACTTGTGCTCTTATTATTTTAGTTATTTTGCCTTTAATGTAAATAAACATGTGCAAACAATATACTTGCTCTTGTGAATTTATTTTGATGTTAATTACATTGTGCGAGCTGTCTCTTTAATACAGCGTGGTTTATATACATGTTGCTGCTGATTGGGCTGACATGTTTGACACACCCACCAAACAAGAGAAAACGCATCTCAAACCCCGTTTGCACACCGTTTCCAAGAAACATGTCGTTCAAACCGGAAACGGTAGCAAAACGGTGCACACCGGTTTGAGCTTGAACTTGCCCCAGAACTTGCGATGTTTCAGAAATATGATTTCGTGATTTAAAAAAAAAAGCAAATTAAATGATTATTTCATGTTTTTCTAGAGATTTAACCTGATCTTGTTTGTCCTAGTCGCACACAAGAACTAAATTCAACAGCTCTGATAAATAGATAACAGGTAGCATGTTTCGTCGGAACACCGGCCAATGTTAAACACACAAAAAGCACATTTAGGCTACCCGCATCTGCAAGGCGTTACATTTTCCGCCTTAATCTAATAATTACGCACATAATAAATCCCATCTTTTTAGGCAGGTACCAAATATGGGTGTAATGTCATAAAATATTTTTAATATGACTGAATTTGTATTTAACGTGACCACAATTTAATAAAAACGTTAGATAGGCCTACTAATTATAAGGCTTTCATTTACAATTCAAATAGCGAGTGAATGACATACAGAAAGAGAGCAAAAACATTTACATTATCAAAGAATATTATTAAGTCTAGTGCGAGCTTTAAGCGCTCTCAAAAAGAAAAAAGAAAAACTCCGGTTATAATCAGAAGTTGTCTGCACTGTAAAATGAATCTCTTACTTTGTTTATTTGTTTTTTATATCATTAATAAAAAATAATCTCTTACTTTACATACATCTGCACTTAGTTGTTTATATGATCAGAGAATTCGCAAGAGTGCGCGCACCAAACAAAACTCAGGCGTTTCAGCAATGACTAACCCGAACGCCTCTGATTGGTCATTGCATTTTTAAGCTCAACAGAATCATGTGTGATTGGTTATAATGCGTTACGCTGAAAAAAAAAACATGTAAAAATAGGCTAAATGATAAATGAAATCTGCTAAATGATTAAATGAATATAACTTCCTTTGCTAACATTTTGTCGACAGTATCTCAATATGGTGCATACCAAATCTTGTGCAAATCAGACAAACAGCCTATAGGACGAGTTCAAAAAAGTAGGTTTTTCCCGAAAATGTAAATACTCTCTTGAATATCGTATTTCAGTACGAACCATTTCTAAACATTATAATTCAGTTCAAAAGCCTTTTATTCAACACTGGAAAAACATACTATCCACTCCCTTCCATCATAAACCAGTTCTTTAAAAAAAGAATAACAAATGTTACCATTTGATGTGCAAATGTCTTGTCCACGGTGCTCTGTATCACGAGCATCATGTAAACATACAATCTGGAATGGCTGCCATTTGCTGTATGCTGCATTTAGTGTTTTACAGTCCATTTCGTCTGCTTTTACAAATGCATCAGATCACCCACATAATTCACTTGCCATATGTTGCAACATAATTGACAACATTATTAAAAAAGGAATGCAACTTGTGCAACAGAAACCAATCAGGTACTACTCTGCCAATACTGGTTATCTAATGTAACAATGCAAGTTAACAGTAAAAGTGCTATTTGAGAGACAATGACTTATGCTTATTAAATTATAACATCTACCAAAACCAATACTGTCCTTATGTTCATATCTAATTATTAATATCATTTGACAATTGGTTTCAATGGTTCAAAAATTGTGCTGCAATTAGGCAAATTAGTTGCACGTAAACACTTGTATGCATAATGCTCTGGGTTTCAGCCATCAGGCATATTGCAGTGGTGCTGTATTGCATTTGTTAACAGTGCTTTTCAACTTCGAATCCCTTGATGTTATCTTATTTCCACTTCAGGTCTAGTTGTGCCCAGTTGTTCCCAGCCAGCTGGGCCTGAGACATTTAAGGTCTGAGCAGTTTAATAGCAGCCGTCCCTCCAGCTGCCGTCACGCAGGGCGCTCAGAGCAGAGACACTCTTCGGTGGGGTCAGTAAACTGCAATGACAGTGACTAGTGGTAATGACAGCAACACTTCAGTGTATTATACATTATAGTGTATATAAAATATCATTGTCATTTCTCAATAAGAATCCATTTTTTACCATCATGAACTAACAATGAACAATTTTTAACCAATTCTTGGTTAATGTAAATTTTTACATATATGAATACATTTTAACTCAAATTTCAAGTTGCATAAATGAACATGAGTTGTATTATAAACAAACATGAATTAACAATCAAATAGACTTTCTGTGTATGAAACTAGATATTTTTAAATCATTTTAAAACATTAAGCTACAATACTGCTCAAAAGTTTTGGTTCAGAAAGAGATTTTGTTTTTGAAAGAAATCATTGCATTAAGGTTGCATTTATTTGATAAAAATACAGTAAAAACATAAATATTATTATAATCTAAAATAACTGTTTTCTATTTTAATATATTTTAAAGTGTATTTTATTCCTGGGATCAAAGCTGAATTTTCAGCATCATTACTCCAGTCTTCAGTGTCACATGATCCTCCAGAAATCATTCTAATATGCTGATTTGATGCTCAAGAAACATTTATTATTATTATCAAAACAGTTGTGATACTTAATATTTTTGTGGAAACCATAATATATATATTTTTTAGGTTTATTTGATGAATAAAAAGCTCATAAGAACAGTATTTATTTGAAATAGAAATCTTTTGTAACATTATAAATGACTGTCACTTTTGATCAGTTGAATGCATCCTTAATAAAAGTAATAATCTCTTACAAATAAAAAAATAAAAATAAAATAAAAAAATAGATAAATCTTACTAACTGCATGTTAGTAAATTGAATATATTCACATCTAAGAGTTCTAAGAATCAGTCATTCCTGTCAGTATTTTTAGGGCTGTCAAATATTACAAATTTGAACTGAATTAATTACATGATATGCTGATTAATTAATGAAAAAGAAATTGCAATATCAATATTTTGCTCAGAAGAGCCTCTAAATCAAGTTGTTTTTGCAGATAAATAAATTTTTGAATTACAAAAACTGACTTCAAGTCAATATATGGTTTGTTTTATGTCCATATCATTAAACATAAGCCTAACACTATTTTGCAGGCAACAACAATTAATTTTTCTGAGTTTGTCTGAAGTTTACTGGTACCTACATGTGCATTTGCTTCAATGAATATGAAATTTGGTAATTAACAGTAAATGTTTAACAATAAAACACTTGTCCTCTCTGGAACAGCTAATGTTATAAAAAGCAAACAGTACATCCTGGATGAGAAGCCCATAAGCGAATGTACAGTAATACATTCACAAAAGTAGAGGAGGAAGAATTGTGAATGATTACCTGCGCATGGGCTGGGCAATTTTACTGCGTGAGGCCCCACTTGTCCCAACAAAAGAAGCAGGCCGAGGTAGAGCGCTGCGACTGGAGGAGGGGGCGCTGGGTTTGCTGGAGAGAGGGATGCTGCTGCTGCTGGGGATAGAGCTGAGACTAACAGAGGAAGGCATTGTGGTGGCACTCTGGATGGTAGGGCTCACGTAGGCTGTGGCTTTCAGAGGGGGCCGTGTTGAGAAGTTGCCCACGCTCTGAACTCGCTGCTGTAACTGGCCCGGAGAGGGAACTGAGATTGAACAGAGAGCAATAAAATTTGACCTGAGGTTCATGACAAAGTGAGATATAATCAACTACTAAGATAATTATTATCATTTAATGTGATGTTTGGACTTACTTGCAGACTGTATCTTGGCCAGACCACTGTGGGAATCAAAACTCTGACTGTTTCGGAGTAATGACAAAGATGAGGACGATGTGGCAACGTGAGCGGTCGGAGCAGGAACATTAGGCACACTGATGACACTGGGAATGCTGGGAGCTCGAATTAGGTTTGGCATGCTCCTCCGTAGCCTGTCTGAAAAAAAGGAAGGCAATGCATGCATATGCAATGCAATTATTACTATTTTGAATACATGAAAACAAACTTAATTAAAAGCCTAAAAAACTGAAATCATATTTCTATTTTCTATTCTATAACGACTATTCCTATGGAAGAAAAGTTTTCTTTTTTTTCTTCCTCTGTTCTCTATTTTTAAGTTATTTCTCAGCCAGCTCTTTGTGTCTCTGGCCAGTTTGCTGTTTTTGTTGTTTTCTTGTTTTAATTGGGTAATCTTATAAAAATAAGTTTTGTGCTCAACATATTTATTACAACTACTGTAACTAAAGAACTTCAAGGCTATTTAACTTCAGTTTGGTTTCCAGACACAAGATGGCGCCAATCAATGATCTATTCTACCAAACAGCTTTCATATCAAAACAGAGAGACTGGAGTAACCAGTACCAGTAGTGTTGCCACGTCCGCGGTTTTCCCGCAGAATTGGGCTACTTTAACACTGTTGCCGCGGTTTGTTTTTCGTGTCCGTGGGTTGAAGCGACTCCAATAACATGATATTTATCCCCTGGAATGCGAATTTTAGCACGGGAACCCCACCAAAAAAACGTGTATTTTAACCCCCAGAACGCGTTTTTTAACTGGGGACCCCTCGAAACGCCATTGGGCTAGTTTTGAGTAGCGATTGGGTGGGTTTTCTTGTGAAAACCTGGCAACCCTGGGTACCAGTAAGTTATTGCTGTGTCAGTGTTATCAGTATATTTTCTGTCTGACCTGTGTTGGCTCTGTAGCTCTGGGTCTCTGTAGCTGTGCTGGAGCTGTGGTTGGGCATGTGCAGCTGCTGGAAGGACAGGCTGCTGAGGTACTGAGGCGTGGAGGGGCTGCGCCGGCACTCTCTCATGCTGGAGAGGCTCTGCGAGTGGGACGTGCTGCGCTGCATGGAGGACGTCCGGAAGAGCTGCGGCTGCGGAGCGGGCAGCTGATCGTACTCCTCCTCTTCCTCCAGCTCAGCCTCACTCCTCATGCTCCTGCGTGCGCCTGTGTGCACCGAAAAACTAGCACTGCGGCGCGTGGCTGTGGCAGCGGTGCTCGCGTACTCCTGCCGTAGACCTAAACACAAACACATGAAGCATCCTGAGTACAAAACACTTCTTCTGACCCAGTCCACGCTTTTGAAGAATGTTGGTAACATAACAAGCTTCGCTTCCCATTGACTTCCATTGTACATTGACTTCCACCGGTGGTGCGAGGACCCTATTGGAATTGCTCAGTTTCTTCTTCTTCTTCTTCTCCAAAATGAATTGCAATATTTAGGGCCTAAACATGCTCGAAAACTCATGAAACTTTACATCTGATTTGGGTTTCAGAAGTGGGTGTGGCAAAATGGCTCAATAGCGCCACCTATGAAATTTAAATGAAGTGCCAATTGAGCCATGTTTCACATACATGTACGAAATTCAGTAGACGCATATAACACACCAATACCTACAAAAAAGACCCCTGGTACGAAGTCCGAAACACAACAGGAAGTCTGCTATTTTGAATTTTCTCTGCAAATTTTGTGCCGTTTTTGCCATTTTCAGGCGTTGTATTTAAACGAACTCCTCCTAGAGATTTAAACAGATCAACACCAAATTTGGTCAGTGTAATCTAAAGCCCTTTGTGACGTTAAATTGCGAAGATCTTGAGTTTTCGTTGAAGGGCGTGTCCATGGCAGCCTGACAAATTTCGATGTTTCATCATGAAACTCAGGCATACAATGTCCGATCTGCCCCAAACTTCACATGTTTGATAATAGTCCTGTCTTCTATCTATCTATCTAATGGCCAATATGCTGTTATAATCATAGCGCCACCTGCTGGCAACAGGAAATCACTTGTTTTACACCAACTTAAATATGCAACGTCCGATCTGCCTCAAACTTCACACATCTGATAAGACTGACTCCTGGCCTGACGACATCTAAACACCAATATTCAGTTATAATCATAGCGCCACCTGTTGGCTACAGGATATGTCATCTTTTATATTAACTCAAACATACCATGTTCAATCTGCACCAAACTTCACACGTTTGATAAATGTCTTGGCCTGAAGACATCTACATGTCAATATTCAGTTATAGTCATAGCGCCACCAGCTGGCAGCAGGAAGTTTGGCACATATAAATGACATATTCCTCCTATATTTACCGCTTTAAATGCATATCGCTGACCGTTCGCTGATTTCCTAAAGCCACCGGGTGGCGGTGAGCCCGGGTGCGAGGGCCCTTTCAACGCTGCTTGCAGCTTTAATTATAATGGCAGTTTATGGGAACTGAAAGTGTTTGGTGACCAACTTTCTTCAAAATACCTTTTATATGTTCCACAGAAAAAAAGCATACAGGTTTGGAATGACATGAGGGTGACCATGTGATGTATTTACGTAGACATACTCTCCTCCTGCAGTCGGGCCATGACCTCCACATCAGTCATGTCCTGAAGCTTATAGCTCATAGAGATGGAGTCGTCCTCCAGTTCAGAGACACTTAGGTCACTGTCTATGGACGACTGAGGACTGAGAGGTCTTTGACGATGACTGTTACCTGAAAGAGACATGGAGAACTCAATCTCACACATATACGGCACAGACTGAAAAAACTGAAACGACTGCCACTTATTTAAAGTGCATTTTTATATTGATTGAAAATCATGGAGTCCTGTTTTGTTCAGTTTGTCTAATAACAAAAGTGTTAATGGCAAATAACACTCCTCATAGGAAAAAAAATGTTTAAATAGTATTTTTGCTTGACTCACAGTGTTGATGTGCAGAATACATACTGATTTACTAACTACAGAAATTTCTCAGGGTTTTATTTATTTATTTTTGTGCATAACAGAAAATATGATGCATATTTTAAAAGACATCACAATAAGCATTACTTTTGAAAGTGACTTTATTTTATAGTAAGTAAACTAAATTAAACATTGACTAACAATGTTTTTAGTTTTATCTTAAATGAAAATATCATATTATTTATGGTGAAATTAAATTGTAAAAAGCCAAAAAACGATCATACTGACCTACGTTAAGTAACATTTTGGCTAACATCTACATAAAATCTAATGATATAATCTTTTCACTTTGTGTGAATGTTTTTGTCTTTGGGGAAAGAAATATTTTTGATTAATAGTAAATCAAAATTTAAGGTTTGAACCCATTCATAAATATAATTTAAGAGGCAGCACAACTGTTTGCAACACCGATAATAATAAGAAAGCAGTAAATGAAAGTAAAGAAAACAGTTTTTTGAGCAGTAAATCAGCATATTATTTTGAAGGATCATGTGACACTGAAGACTGGAGTAATGATGCAGAAAACTGAGCTTTACCTCACAGGAATAAATTACATTTTAAAATATATTAAAATAGAAAACAGCTATTTTAATATTTAATAACATTTCAGAATATTGTTTTTGATCAAATAAATGCAGGCTTGGTTGGCATAAGTGACTTCTTTTTAAATCATTAAAAAAATAAAATCTTATCAACCCCAAACTTTTGAAAGACTCCAAATACACTTTGTGGAGCATGATGGGAGATCTTGGTCAAGCTTACTTTGTGTAGCCGTGTGATAGAGGAATGTGGGAGATCTTTCGGTTAGGCTTGAGCAGTTTCTCCCTGTGAGAGACTTCTGATGGTTTGGTGAAGGTGGATCTGGTTCAGGAGAGAGATGATAGATCAATCAGAATATGGTATTGAGTAAAAATCAGCTTAATAAACAATGATCAAAACTATAAAGACGTTAAATTCGGTTTTGTGTACTAAAGAAATTCTTTGTTGGGTTGTCATTTGCTGTCCACTGTAAAATCTGTGTCCTAAAGCAAAACCAGTTGAGACTGATCTAATGCATATAAATCTATAGTCCAACCAGGACCATATGCAGACCTTCTGTGACAAAGCATCACAAGCAAATCTTTGTCTTGTGTAACATATGCTGCAGCGGTCACTTCCAGACACCATGAGGTCGTCACAACTCATCAGTGATGTCTCACATTTCTCATGGCTTGAAAAATGCTGAGCTGACTGAAGGAAACGATACCTGATGCCTGGGGAAAAAAATCAATATGTTCTTTCTCAGCTAGTCTGATTGCTACGTCTTTACGTTTCTCAACTACCCAGTTTACCAGTATATTTCAATCAAAAATTAATAATAGTTCTATATTATACATATGGCCCTTGTGAAAAAGAATATGCAGCTGTAGTGTACAGTACTTCAAATCTTAAAAGAATTTATAAAAGAAACTGTACTTTCAGATTAATAAAAGGCCTCTTAAGTGTACTTAAAGAGAGTACACTTTAATGACTGTTTCTTAACACACTTAAGTGCACCTTTAAAAAGTGCACTTTGTAATAATGTCAAGTTAAAAGTTTTGCTTTAAAATACATTTTATATCATTGTTTTAATAGTTTAAAGAAGTACACTTTACTAAAACACATGTAAAGTACTTTATACGTGTAAAGTGTCATTTAATATTACATTTAAAGTTAATATATTTTAAATGTACTAAATTGCAACTCCATTATTACAAATGTGTAATTACAAATATCTTTAAATACATGACATATATGCATTTCAATAGAAATTGGTAACACTTTATTTTTAAGGTGTCCTTGTTACAGTGTAATTATACATTTAAGTACTGAGTAATATTGAATATCTACATGTACTTACTATATGGTTAGGGTTTGGCTTAGGGTTACTTGCATCTAATTATGCATAATTAATTGCTATTATAATAGTTAGTACATATAACGTGTAACAAGGACACCTTAAAATAAAGTGTAACTGAAATTACATTAAAGTATATTTTAGTATAATATAAATGTCAGTACATTCAGCAGTACACTTTAACTATATTTCAAAGACAAAAGAATTATGAAATTACATATGTGACCCTGGAGCACAAACCCAGTCTTAAGTCGCTGGGGTATATTTGTAGCAATAGCCGAAAATACATTGTATGGGTCAAAATTATAGATTTTTCTTTTATGCCAAAAATTATTAGGATATTAAGTAAAGATCATGTTCCATGAAGATATTTTGTAAATTTCCTACTGTACATATATCAAAACGTAATTTTTGATTAGTAATATGCATTGCTAAGAACTTAATTTGGACAACTTTAAAGGAGATTTTCTCAGTATTTTGATTTTTTTGCACCCTCAGATTCCAGATATTCAAATAGTTGTATCCCGGCCAAATATTGTTCTATCTTAACAAAACCATACATCAATGGGAAGCTTATTCATTCAGCTTTCAGATGATGTATAAATCTCAATTTTGAAAAATTGACCCTTATGACTGGTTTTGTGGTCCAGGGTCACATATAAAGATATTCTTTAGTCCTACTTAAATGGGTCAAAAAAAGCACTCTGAAGTTGAGCTAATTGCATTTCATATTAAAACTATATACATTTTTTTTAAATAAAGTGGCTGAAAACATTACATTCAATTCACTTTTAAAGTATATAATTTCTGTAATAAGTACTCTTTTTAAGAGTAAGCTATGCAAGTCTACTTCTTTTCCACAAGGGCCTGTATAATACACAGTACAAACTATGTAGTTTATCAGGCATAGAGTACAGAACCTATATTAGCAGTTATATATGAATAATAATGAGAAATTGCTTCTGGCCTTGAGTTAGGATGAGTGAGGCACAAGTGTTACCTGTTTGCTCAGTTAGTGCAGGTTTAGTATAGGGTTTAGGACAGCTGCTTAAAGAAGAGAGTTCATCTACAGGACTGTACAGAACACTTGAAGAGAGGACGCCTCTCCATCTTCTGGCTAATGGGAAAAGAGAAGTGCAATTAATAAATAAACATGACAAACAGCAACATTAATATATTAATAGTATGGTTAGTGTACTATTGTGAATAAGGACAATAAATAAGTAAGTAATTAAATAAAGTTTCTGTAGTTTTTATTAAATATATTTTAAAAAATTTTTTTCCACAATTAAGAAATTTAAGCTATTTCTGACAATTTTAGAAAACAGTAACTAGGACTTCTCAATTTCTCCTTTTGTGTTCTGTGGAAGACGAAAAGGTTTGAAAGATTCATTTTGTGCCAAACTGTTCCTTTAAAAGAGTGAAACTGGGTTGAATGAGTTATTGGTAGTCAAGCGGACCACAGTACTTATGCGTACCTTAACAATTAGCCTTTGCGAGATCGCATAAAAACAAGCATTCATGGCTACCCAGAAAAACAAAGGTTTTCAGAGGCTGCCGGAACAAAGATGTATTCATGACCCCGTTTACAGAGAGCCAAGCTCGCTGAATCTGGCCTTTCAAAAGCCTTTCAGAGCAACCGCAACTCCACAACACACATCTCTGTATATGTGCGCCTCGTACATCATTCATGTATGGACTGATCCAAAGGAATAACTGATACAAAAACATTCCACCATGTCCCCAGAACAGTCTCCAATATATCTGTGTTAGTTAGTGCTGATTCTGCACTAGGAGTTGTTTCTATGGATACCATCTCCTCCAGCAGCATTACTGAACTACACAAGTACAGAAAATGTAGGTTATCTGTTCACCTTTTAGCTACCAAGACACTGCAGTGCTAATTTTGTATCTCCTCAAGGTCTTATTATTTATCATCATATCAAGTTATATTTTATATTAGGCTGAGTAACAGTTAACACTCCCCAGTCTGCCACTGTTCATTTTCAGATTCATCTTACAGTTTTCTCAAATTTAATTGTATATGTATCTGCATTATATATAGACTCCATTAAAGAAATAGTATACTAAAAAAAAAAAAAAAACTTCACCTTCAGGCCATCTTTATCTGAACAGATTTGGAGAAATGTAGCATTGCATCACTTGCTCACCAGTGGATGCTCTGCAGTGAATGGGTGCCGTCAGAATGAGAGTCCAAACAGCTGATAAAAACATCACAATAATCCACACCACTCCACTCCGGAACATCAATTAATGTCTTGTGAAGTGAAAAGCTGCAAAAGCTGTGTACACATCTACTTCAAAAGCTGTTTGTAATAAACAAATCCATCATCAAGATGTTTTTTTTTACTTTAAACCATCGCTTCTGGCCAAAATACAGGTCCATAATCCATAATAACACTTCCACCAGTGAAAAAGTCCACCCCTGTTGTCGTCTTTCAAAATCATAGCAACATATTTGTTTGGAACTGTTTTGGACTGTTTTCACTTGTTTCTCTCCTGATTCAGACGAGATTACCTTTTCACTATATTATTTTTCACAATATTATGGATAAAGAAACGGTTTGATGTAAAAAAAAAAAACACCTTGATGGATTTGTTTCTTTTAAAACATGCAGCATTTCAATTCACAAGATGTTGACTGATGGACTGGATTACTTGTGGATTATTGTGATGTTTTTATCAGCTGTTTGGACTCTCATTCTGACGGCACCCATTCACTGCAGAGCATCCATTGGTGAGCAAGTGACGTAATGCTACATTTCTCCAAATCTGTTCTGATGAAGAAACAAGCTGCATCTTTTGGGTGAAATATTTCTTTAAAAAAGCTATAATTGTCAATCCCTAAACCTCAAACTCAAATTTGACCATAAACAACACTGATATTTTAGACATTCAGATTTCGTACTTTATATCCATGGGAATGATGGTTGGTACCTTGGTCCAGTTTGTAGCACAATGAGCGTTTGGCTAACTCCACCTCTGGTCTGGGGTTGTCCAGCACGTGTCTGCACCACTGAAGAGGACTGAGGAGAAGATGAGGAAACAGCTTTGCTTTTGGAGACACGTACAACCTGGTGACATAAAAACATGGTTAGAACATCCCAATCTGTACTTTTGCAAACTTTCATTATTATAGTGTTGCCTGGATGCTTTCATGAATTGTATCATTAAAGGCAGGGTATGTGATTTTTCAAAACCACTTTAGAAAACTGATTCAGGCCGAATAGCAAAACAAACTTGTAGCCAATCAGCAATAAGGGGCGTGTCTACTCGTGATGTGGAGGAGAGAGCTTTCAGTGCATGGGACGGACATTAGCCGAGCCGAGCGACAGAAAGATAGAGATGGCGGATAAAAAACAAAAGAGGAAAACGTCTGCGGAACGATAAGGCAAGAAGTAGGACCCGTGTAAATATCGGATCAGCTTTCCAGCGCTGGAGAGAACACAAGGAGCGGAGGCCTGCGATCGGACGCCGAGGTTGCTTTGTTTCTTCTCAATAGGTGAGTAACACCGTGTCTACAACAGCTAAAGTCTGACTACACTGGACGCGATCAAGCGACCATTGAAAACCATTTGAAATGTGTGTCAGCAAGTCATAAATAGAACCCGGCAGCAGTTTTCTGTCGGGGATTTGTTGCACCGCGCCGCTCACGTCCGTAGACACGGTGTAACATTGGTTTTGCTTTGTTTCACAGAACGAATCGTTGCCTGGGTTGCGTACGTATATGTGGGGCGGAGCTATCAAAATAGGGGCAAGACCCTTTTGGGGTAGGGGCGTGTTTGTTTTGGTGATTTCAAATATCAACATTGGCTACCAGAAATCACTTACTCTGCCTTTAAAGTGTTGCCTGGATGCTTCATGAATTGTATCATTAATCTAGTAACATTTGTATTAGCTCAGCTGATTAAAAGAGTTTGAAACTGCACCTAAAATATAAAAAGGCATGTATGACCACTACCTGCTTAAGAAAATCTTCTTCTTCTTCAAAAAAAAAAAAAAATCGTCAAAAAAAGTCATTTGTTTGAAACATGATCTAACTGATCTCTATCTAAAATAAAAATAAAAACATGATCTCATTTATTAAAAGTGTCCTACTAACTATTTAGCAAGATTAAAAATAAATATAGGTCTAAATTTGAATTCAGGATGTGAATGATGTTTATTTGACTTGATCAAATGTCTACCCATTTCTGTGAATGTCCTGATGTTAGCTTATGCTATGGTTTGGCTTTCATGAACATGTCACATAAATGTGAAAGGATGTTGAAGGAGACATTTTTGTGCATTTTTCAAACAGCTTTTTTGTCATTACAAATTATATTATCAGCATAACATCCTAGCTTAATAATGTCCTAGTATTTGGTTTGTCTTTCTTTTAAAAACCCAAGTATTTTATGAGGTGGCAATTTTGTATGAATTCGTACAACGTGATTCGGATGAAAATGTACAAGACAGGCCAGATTCGCTGTTTTTATTTCTCTGTGTAGTGTTCACGTTCAAGTTAGAATACTTTTGACCATCCGGTGTGAAATGATCCCAAATGAACAGTCAAATGTGTATGCATCTGTGCACTTCACATTTAGAAGACAAATGATCTTGAGAATAATATGGATATTTTTCACATCAACACAGCATGCCAGTCTTTCACCACTAATAAGATGTTACCCTGCATCAGTGATGTTCAGACACTCACCAACAGTAACTAACAATAATGGACCTGGACACATGGTCTACTTATGGTGACATTTCATGGGAACTGAATTTAAGCCATGACAAAGAACATGCAATGCTGAATATCGAAAATCAAATCCTTTTAGGCAAGAAATACACCATTGTTTACTGGGCAAATAATGCAGCATCAGTACCAGCTGTAATCAGACTCTCCATCGATGGGAAGAACAACATGAAGGTCTAGTATTTCCACCTCATCCAGCACAGTAGCATCATCCTCATCAGCACCAGTCACTGACTGCGGATGAAAATACGGATAGTGCTCATCCGACAGTCCAAACGCTGGAGAATAGGAGGATGAAAGGCAGTAATTCCCGGTGTCTGGGCCATGACGGGCGCTGGAGGTGCAGTTGTTCGCTGCGTTTGCTCTCGTCCTGAGCTGCTCGTTTTGCCTCTCCAGTTTTCTCACGAGCTCCTGAAGCTTTTTCACCTCCAGTTCTGCGTTCATTATCTTACTGTTGCCATTGACGTCCGCCATCATCTGCGGGTTGAACAACAGTCCGTCCATTGAAGAGAAAAGCATATAAACAGTAGTAAGATGGTGGCGGTGTTGTTTACCCTGTGTGCCCAGACTCGCAGTGCTTTCAGACGGCTTGCACGCTTCATTGAGATGCTGATGTGTCTCTCTCTGTCTCCTCCCCCTCAGTTCAAAACACAACACACGACCACCACATAATTACCACCAGGCAAAAAACACCAGCCCCTGACTTACCCATGCAGCTCCTCGACATCCTTCTTTCTTTCCATTCAGCTGACTAGCAAGAAAATGGTGCCTTACATCTGGAGTGTCATGTTCTATTCTATTCTCAAATATATTCCCAATACAATACACGTTCAAATTAAGGTCAATATGATTTATGATTTTTTAAAATTCATAATTTTATTTAGCAAGGATGCATTAAATTGATCAAAAGTGACGGTAGGACATTTACAGTGTTACAAAATATTTCTATTTCATATATACATGCTGTTCTTTTGAACTTTCTATTCTTCAAAGAACCCACAACATATTAAGTAGCACAACTGTTTTCAACATCCTTGTGAGTGACACTGAAGACTGGAGTAATGATGCTGCAAATTCAGCTTTGCATCACAGGAATACATTACATATTAAAATATATTAATTGCAATAATATTACAGTTTTTTTAATTGTATTTTGATCAAATAAATATCATTGGCGAGCTTAAGATACTTTTAAAAAAAAACATTTAAACTCTTACTGACCCCAAATGTTTGAATGGTAGTGGCCTACGTCTTAATATATTGGATGAGATATTAAACTCACAATTTTAGTGTTGTAAATGTATTAGTTCTTTTATCATATCACAATTTAAATGGAGTATTTTTTACATTTCAGTCTGTCAGAATTTCATGTTAAATTCAATGTGTTGCTTGTTTCTTTGTCATTATTTGTAAAAAAAATTACAAGCAATTTCTAAGAGAAAATAGTTTCAAAGTAAATCCTAAACCGTGTGTTTGTGTGTTCTTTGGATTGAACTTTTCTGCTGAAAAATGGATAATTTATTAAGAAATATTTCAGGTGTTTCTTCAATTTTCCATTATCTAATTTTAATATTTCAAATCGTTTTAATTGGCAATTTGTGAATATTTTCCTTTGTCCTCAGTGTCAACTTCAATTCTGTTAGTCTTTGTAAAATCCCTAAACTAACAAAAGTCACTTAATTAATGGCATCATCTTGTGACACGTTTTTTTAAAATATATAGATATAAAACCAGCAACTGATTTAAAGAAATCTTTGACGAAGTTTAGTTGGTTTGTCTCCCTTTTGATAAAATGACAGAAATCCAGATAAAATCAACATTTTAAAGGATTAAAAGGTCAAATAATATCAATGATAACATCAAGTTGACCCTCTCATGTAAAAAAAAACTAGCTGCAACGGCTAACTTTAGCTCTTTATTTGCATCCTCTTATGAATCCTGTCATAAGATACGAGTTGAAGTGATCTTGATCACAGCATATTTCTGAAAGACTGCAGTTCTTTAGAAATACTTACAACACAAGCATATTCAATTTATAGCTACAGAGGTGAAAGGTACTGCATAACTCATCTCTGGAATGATGTTTAACCAGATCTGAACAATGAAAGACAATCAGATGAAAATCTCATCATATACATGCATGCTTTAATAATACAACAATAGTGAAGACAAAAATGAAGCAACTCAAAAAATATTTATCATCATGTATTAGGAAAAATATTCTTCTTTAAAAATATTCTTATTATTTTGGTAATTAAATAAGATCCTTGTCGCATCATCGGGGAGAATAGCAATCAATGCAATTAATAAACCCCAAAGTCTATTATCAGACAGAAGTCCACCACCATAAACAGTTTTATGCACTTCAAATGGCCTGAGTCCAAATCAAAGCCATGGGAAAGTTTTGGAATAGGCAAGTATATTTGCCATCTCTCTCATAGCATCACTTCATTATTGCTAAGTGTGGTTTCAGCGGAGCCATTTGCCTGTAAAACAAACATTTTTGTTTATTTAGTAAACACACTGACTGTATCATTCAGAATATTGAAAAATAGAGTAGAGCGAATCTTACCCTTAGTGACACCAAAGCAGCTTTCACAGTGAATGGCACGACGGTACACCCACAAACTGTCCCCTGCCTTCAGGTGTCCCAGAGAAACATTACACACCCCACACTAAAAAAATAACAAAATAAAATATTACTAATAATAAATACTTTTCTTTAATAAAACATCAATTCTATACTTCAAATTGTATCATTTTTGTTTTTATTGAAATTAAAATAATATAGTTATGTTATAAAGTTATATATAGTTAAAAAGACACATTTGAATACATTAATAACACCACCAAAAATCTTAATTCTAAAATAAAACGTTCATATTTCACACTGCACTCACATAAGTACTGATTTAATGAAAACAATTACTACACATTTTTAAAGAGCTTAAAAATAGCTAACCTTGAAACAACTTGCGTGACAGTTGATATTCATGTCATCCAGGACAATCTTTTCATCGGTGTACATGTTTTTATGGCAGACCGTGCAGATGTCCTTCCCACTTACTACCCTGCAACAAAGTGATCCGCATTTCACGTGTGCACTAAATCTCACATCAAGCATAATTAAATATGTATTCTTTCTGCTTCCATACCTTTCCGGTGATGTGTACACAGTCGTGGTGGTTTTTGATGTGAGCGAGTCAGACAGGTAATCAGCAGGCCTGTGGACAAAGTGACATAAGTCTACAAACCTGGTCAAAAGTAATCGGTAATTCTTGGAACAGAGTAGTGTTTTAATTGACAAGACATCTGAATATGTCGATGTGGATACTGAACCTGCTCTCTCTGTATGATGTCCTGGTGTAAGAAGGACTTGTGACTGTACTCCACTCATCTCTATATGCATTAAAAAAAAAGATAAATTAGTGTAATAAACAACAGATAATGTATCAGGCAAAGATGCTTGAATAAGAAATACCATCCTACCTCTCATTTGTTGAATACACGGTTCTGATGGATTTGGAGACCGATACATCCTCGCGACTGTAGGAACGATAAAAGTCCATGATAGCATAAACACTGCTGCAGTGAGAGTGAAGCTCTAATGGAAAGTCGTGAGCTCTAAGTATGAATGTGCAGCTGCTTTTGTGCTTTTAGCCTGTCAGTCGTAAGACTGGTTAAACTACTTAAAGGCCGAAGCAAATGTCAAACTCGCCACGAATGGGTTCACACCTTATAAATATGTAAATGCCACATACCTGCTGTCAGGTTTTGTGTTGGCTGACTTGATTGACGCAGGTATGAGAGTATCGAACAGTTGATCCTCAGTGCTGAAGAAAAGCATCGAGTCAGTGATGTTCTTTGTCTGAGAAGCATTGACGGGTGTGGAACTACTTGGAAATATCTGTCAGGTTCTCACCTCTTTGTGGATCGGACAGAATATGATGTTGTTTTAGTTGGTGAAACATCCTCCTTGGTGTAGGTTTTGATGCTAGATTTGAACATGTTAAGAGGTTAATAGAGCAGCCTTATTATTTCAGGCTAGTCAGCAAATTGTAAGCTGGGGTTACTGTACCTTGTGGTGGTCTTGACAGGTGAAGTTGGTCTAGAAAAAAATTATAATAGGTTTTAGGTCAATACACTCAAAATACAACAAATATATAAAAATTAAATATAGATAATTTATAATTAGATTTTGTGTAGGTTAGATTTTACTACAGTGGTTTAGGACAAAAATGTCCTTCAAATACTGAAGTTTATTAAACTGTTTGGTATAGGCCAAAACTGTCAAATAGAAAGTTTTAATTTAAAAGGAGATTTTAAATTATTATGTTTGAATAATCTCGTCTTGCTTTAAAGTACACTTACTGTAATGCATTGATTAGCATGCATGTCAAATTAACTGTAGTTTTTTTAAATTTAATATTACTTAAAAAAAAACTCAGTTTCCTAATTACAAATGTATTTGAATACACGACATACAAGTTTCAATAGAAATTAAGTATACATTAAAAAAGACATGTTTAAGTTTAGCATAAAGTCTGTACATTCAGCAAGACAAAAGAATTATGAAATTACATTTAAATATGTACTTTAGTCCTCTTTAAGTGGGTCAAGTTCAACTCACTGCATTTAATATGAATGCAAACTATAATACAATTTAATTAAATTGCAATTAACATGCAATTAAGTGTCTGAAAACATTACATTCAGTTCACACTCAAGTATGTTCTTTTAAAAGTATGCTAAAGTATATTTTTTCTAGTTCTGTCAAACGATTAATCGCATCCAAAATAAAAGTGTTTGTTTACATAATATATGTATGTATGCTGTTTATATTTATTATGTATATGTAAATACACACACATGCATGTATATATTTCAGAAAAATATGTTATGTTTATATATTAAATATATTTTTTTATAATATAAATTTTATGGATATAAACAAACATGTAAATACATGTAAATATTTTCAAAATATATACTAAATGTGTGTGTATTTATATATACATAATAAATGTACATAGTACACACACATATGTAGTGCAAACAAAAACGTTTATTTTGTATGCGATTAATCGCGATTAATCGTTTGACGGCACTAATTTTTTCACAAGGGATTCATTTGTAACATTTATAAAACAGCTGAGGATTTAGACAAAAGATAGAGCTCATTTATTTACCTATTCTATCAATGCATGATTATATGGTTTGCTGCATTTTTAGCTCCATAATTTTTTTCCCTGTTGTGCGTGAACTATTAGAATAGATGTCAGACATGCAAGTGATTTGTAGGTCGTGACCCTTGGGTTGAGAAGCACTGATCTATGACACTCACACATCACTGATGTCCCTTGAAGACTTCACCGTAACCACTTCAGTCTTGTAGTCACTTTAGAGACACAAAACAAGTGCAGTGAGCAACGAGTCAGTCTCTAAATGCAAGTTCATGTCATTGCACGGCATTATATTTTACAATAAGAATTGTGATGTGAACAATCTCTTAAGTGCCCACCTCTTTGTGCTGTAGGATGTTGTTTTAGGTGGTGAAACATCCTCCTTGGTGTAGGTCTTGATGCTGTAAATTAAATAGGTTAAGACGTTAATAAAAGGTATTAGTAACCGCATTTTTTCCAGGTTAGTCAGCCATCTGCAGCTGTATGTTTTTCTGGTTATTCAGCAAGGCTGTGGTTACTGTACCTTGTAGTGGTCTTGACAGGTGAAGTTGGTCTAGACAAAAAGAATTATGCTCATTGTTAATATATACACAAATTAAAAATAAACACACAAAAACAGTAATTGAATTATGAAATCCCATCATTTTACACAGATTTTAAATTGCACATCAAGCGTTCACAATGCAGTATACCAAAATAGTTTGTTCGAAAGCACACGGAAATGTCCTGTATTGGCCCAACAACATGAAAAAATATTAACATTACATAAGCTGAATAAGAAAATCATTTTGTTTACTAAATGTAATCAACAAAATGTATGGCATAACTTTAAAAAAGTTGTTTCTATTCAATTCATGCATGAATATATGGTAAGTTGCCTGGAGTATTGCTATTTAGCCTTTTCCCCTGCTGTCTGTGACTGTCAAAACAGACATACAGATCATTTGTGGGTCGTGACCCTTGGGTTGAGAAGCACTGATCTATGACACTCACACATCACTGATGTCCTTTGAAGACTTCACCGTAACCACTTCAGTCTTGTAGTCACTTTAGAGACACAAAACAAGTGCAGTGAGCAACGAGTCAGTCTCTAAATGCAAGTTCATGTCATTGCACGGCATTATATTTTACAATAAGAATTGTGATGTGAACAATCTCTTAAGTGCCCACCTCTTTGTGCTGTAGGATGTTGTTTTAGGTGGTGAAACATCCTCCTTGGTGTAGGTCTTGATGCTGTAAATGAAACCGGTTAAGAGGTTATTAAAATGTATAACCACATTTTTTCCAGGTTAGTCAACGATCTGCAGATGTATTCTTTCTGGTTAGTCAGCAAGGCTATGGTTACCTTGTAGTGGTCTTGACAGGTGAAGTTGGTCTAGACAAAAAGAATTACAGGTTCAGTGTTAATATATACTGTACATACAACATTAAAACAAACACGCACAAAAAATGGTATCCGAATTATGAGATCATATTACACAGATTTTACATTGCACTTTAAGTGGAGACATGACAAGGTATCCCAATAGTTTATTGTTCGAAAGCACACAGAAATGTCCTTACAATCATCACAGTATGAAAAAATTATTAACATTACATAAGCTGAATAGGAAAACTGATTTTGATTTCTAAATGTAAACACAAATATACGGGAATAGTTTTTTGTGATTTTATTTATGCATGAATATATGTTTGCATTTGACTATTTGTCTTTTATCTAGTATATTTTATTTGTCTAGCATTGCTATCCATCATTTGTAGGTCGTGACCCTTGGGTTGAGAAGCACTGATCTATGACACTCACATATCACTGATGTCCTTTGATGTCTTCACAGTAACCACTTCAGTCTTGTAGTCACTTTAGAGACACAAAACAAGTTCATTATTTTCTACAATAAATACTAGATTTTTACTATCAATTGTGGAACTAGAATCTTATAGCATGCTGAGGTTAGTATTGTGATGAAAATAATCTTTCTTAATGTTTTGTGGAGTAGGATGTTGAGTTAAGTTGTTTAGTTTATAGTAGTGTTGTCAAACAATTAATTGCATCCAAAATAAAAGTTTTTGTTTACATAATACATGTGTGTGTACTGTATATATTTATTATGCATATATAAATACACACACATGCATGTATATATATATATAAGAAAAATATGTTATGTTTTTATATTAAATATATTTCTATATAATATAAATTATATGAATTTAAATATATAAATGTAAATACATGTAAATATTTTCATAATATATACTGTATGTGTGTGTATTTATATATACAGGTGCATCGCAAAAAATTAGAATATCGTGCACATATATTATGTAAACAAAACTTTTATTTTGGATGCGATTAATCGCGATTAATCGTTTGACAGCACTAGTTTATAGATATGCAAATACCACATACCTGCAGTCAGGTTTAGTGTTGGCTGATTTGATAGATGTTGGTATGAGAGTATCAAACAGCTGATCCTCAGTGCTGTGGAAAAGCATTCAGTCAGTGATGTTCTTTGTTTTACGATGACTGAAAAGCATTTACTTGTAATTATCTGTCAGATTCTCACCTCTTTGTGGATCGGACAGAATATGATGTTGTTTTAGTTGGTGAAACATCCTCTTTGGTGTAGGTTTTGATGCTAGAATTGAACATGTTAAGAGGTTAAGAAAGCAGCCACATTTGCTCAGTTTAGTCAGCAATCTAAACAAGGCTAAACGAGTTACTGTACCTTGTGGTGGTCTTGACAGGTGAGGTTGGTCTAAAAAAAGAATTATAGATTTAATTTTAATACTCACAAAAATAAAGTAAAAGATTAATTGAATTATGAGATTATTTTCAACTTCATTTTATAACACTCACCCATCAACAGTGTCCTTTGATGACCTGACAGTAATAACCTCAGTCTTGTAACCACTTTAAGAACAGATAACATGCAGTGAGATATAGCTTGACAATTTTGCACATTTAAGCGACAAATGAATATGAAATTCATTGAAATAGATAACATAGATGACAACATATCAAACCAACACATTTATCTTATTTGAACAGTTTATCTATTAGTTATCATCTACAACCAAACACATTATTAAAATTTGTGTGGAAAGTGTGTTTGTGCTATATCTTTAAAATAAATGGCACTTGGTTTGGCATTCATTTTTTTTATTCAAATGAATGAATGCATATTACATTGAGCTGATTTACCCAGAACTCTTGGTCTTTAAATCTGCCAGGTCTATATCGGTGAGTGTTTCAGACTTCACCACATCCTGCCTAAGGACCAGAAGACAACACAGTTTAGAATAGTTAAAGTGCCTGTATGAACTGACCTTGACATTCATAACATGTTCCGTGATTGCAAGCAAAGATGATTATAGTGTGAAATAGTTATGACAGATTTGACATTGATATGATGTACTTTCAGCATCTTACTTGGTAGTGGTCACAGTTGTCTCGGTTATCTTTGTACCATCTTTGATTGTTGTTGTAGAAGTAGAGCTGAAAGAGCAATCATCAGGTTTGTAAGAAGCTAGTCTTCATTCATTCAGTCAATCAGTCATTAAGCAGGTATGTCTCAGAGGCGTTACCTTTTCCTCGGCTCAGTTTTCACTGTTGTTTTAGTTCCTGTGGTTCTGTAGGGTTGGGTTGGGAAGATAAATGAGCTCTTAAAATGTTTTAAATTCCCAGCTTTTTTGGCTTCTGAACACTCTTACAAACAGGTTTTAAATACAGCAAACGTTGGTGACTAATCATATTGTAAATGTAAGTCTACGTTTTTCAACAGATTAAGTATTATTGTGCTGTATAATACTCTGTTATTTTCCTAAAGTAAGTTCAAGATATTTACTATGAGACAGATTTAAACAATAAACGTCATGATTTTTCAGTGCTAGAAAATAGTGTGCATATTTTACCTGGTTTCATTCAGTTTGTCCTGGCTACCACCAAATCTACATATTGAAAACAATCAGTGAGACCACTTGATTAGATTTTATTGCATAAACTTTCTCCAAAGAACCCATTTCTTCTACATCAGATATCATGCTTCGGTAAATCATAATTATGACATAAAAGTCACCAGTTTTACATAAAATATCAATATTATGAAATAAAGTCTAAATGATGAGATACCAAGTCATAATTATTAGACAAGAGGTAGAAATTGTGGGAGTCAAAATCATAATTATGAAATACAATACATGCTAAGGCCATGTCCACACGTACACAGGTATTTTTATAAATGGAGTTTCCGTTTTTAAAAAAATCTCTGTCCACATGAATTTCTAAAAAAATCTCCGTCCACATGAAAACGCAAACACATGCTGTGAAGCACTGTCAAGAGCATTCCAAACCAACATGTGGCGATATAATCTCAACCGTAAAGCCATGCTGGCCAATCAGAAGCCTGAAAAAGTATCCAGTAGGCGGAGATAACAGCGCAGGCGCCGACATCACAAGCCAAAAACTCCGGTTTCCCTGTCTACACGATAACACTGCAACCAGAGTTTTTGAAAATCTTCACCCTGGCAGGCGTTTTCAAAAATGTTCGGTTTCAGTGACCTGGTGCTGCATTTGCGCGTGGACGAATGGCCTAACCGCGTAGAAAAAGCTGCGGTTTTAAAAAATAACCGCGTTCGTGTGGACAGGGCATAAGTCATAATTATGAGTTAGGGTGCTTTCACACTAGCACTTTTGGTGTGCACCCGGGTTCGATTGACGTCAGAGTTCGGTACGTTTGGATGATGTGAACGCGGTCTTCCGAATTCGGGTGCGCACCCGCGAACCGTACCCGAGTCCGCTTAAAAAGGGTGGTCTGGGGTACGGTTCAAGTGAACTCCGGTACGGTTCGCTGCTGATGTGAACGCAATCGTACCAAATCACGGAAGTAAACCACTATTAATGGCGTATTATTTGATAAAAATGTGTGTTTGTGTGTGTTTCACTCACTTTCTTGACGAGCGTGACTGACGCGCTGCAAGCAGAGAGCTGTATATCTCATTTCTGTTCACCTTCAAAGTACTTTATTGATGACGCAAACGAACCGCGGTGCGGACCCAAATAATATAATGTGAACACAGTCCAGCGGGGGCAGGGGGAGTGGGGAGCAATCGAACTCGGGTTCGGACCAAGCAATCGAACCAAGTGTGAAAGCACCCTTAAAAAATTGAAATTGTCATGAGTTTGTCATAACCATTACTTTTTTATCTCGTTTTGACTTTTTATGTCATCATTTCAACATTTTTTATAACTGACAATTTCAATTTCAACTTAGTATCGAAATTTTCGACAAATTTTGACTTTGTATCTCAATTATGACACATGTCATAATTTCAACATTTTATGTCATAATTATAACATAATTCAACTTCTGTCATAATATTGGCTTTTCATCTCATAAGTCTACATTTTTTATCATGATTTCAACTTTGTCATAATTCTGACTTTTTATCTCATAATTATGTATCTCATAATGAATAATGCATCTCATAATTTCAACTTTTTATCTTATAATTAGTGCTGTCAAACGATTAATCACATCCAAAATGAAAGTTTTTGTTTACATAATATATGTGTGTGTACTGTGTATATTTATTATGTATATATAAATGCACACACATACAGTATATATTTAAAAAATATTTACATGTCTATATTTATATTCATATAATTTATATTATAAATTAATATATTTAATATATAAACATAACATATTTTTCTTAAATATATACATGCATGTGTTTAAAATATATAATATATAAACATAACATATTTTTCTGAAATATATACATGCATTTGTGTGTATATATATATATATATATATACATAATAAATGTACACAGTACACACACACATATATTATGTAAACAAAAACTTATATTTTGGATGCGATTAATCGCGATTAATCGTTTGACAGCACTACTTATAATAAAAAATTTTAGGTCATAATTTCGATTTAACAGTTGTTTTTCTTATGTGGCAGAAATGGGCTACCATACTAGTGAGTATTGTTTTGTACTGTGTAATCTGCTGCACATTTGTAACACATTTGGTAAGATGTTTGATGTAAGAAAGTCTCAAGTGCGTCTTCAGCAGTGTATTACCTTTTAGTGAGCGCTTGGACAGAGGCACCTGATGAAGTGGTGACAGTGCTGGTTTTGCTCTCGGTTTTGCTAGTTTTATCTTGAGGGCTTCATGAAAAAAAGATCATAAGAATCTCATACTACAACTTTTAATAGCAACATGTTGATCTACACACGAGATTACCCACTTGACAAGGTTTTCGTTGGACTTATGACTACCCAGAACACTTTTGCCGAAGTTCGCATCACGTCTGTTGAGAGAAGGGAAAAATAAATTGAGCTTGTCAGTTGTTTAGTCTGTCAGACACACATAAATCCCACTGACATAAATATTACAGAGGCGAGATGTTAAACAAGTTATGTCTGTCTGGTTTGCTGTTAATTGATGAATGTGTTGAAAACTTACTCGACTTGTTCTTCCTCGTTCACATTGGTCTTAATCCAGCTATTGTCCTTCAGCAGGGATTTCTTTTTGCCGTCATCCACTGTTTTGGTGGATCTAATGCTTGAAGTTGTAACTGTTTTCAATAAAAAATAATAGGTAAATAAAATGACTTGATTATGGATGATATATAATGAAAGCAATGTCATTTTAAGGCGTTTTCTCACCTGTTTGGGGTTTACTGTATGACTTTGGAGTGAAAGACATGGTTTACGCTGTAAGATGGAATTGATACACATTATTACATTTGCAGTAGATACAGTGCAGTCACTTCTAACAAGGCTACCATCCACAAGATGGTGCCACTAGACAAGATTATGAGTGCATCCAGTGCATTAAATGCATAATTTCACAAATCACGGTTAACACATTCCATTCCTAGTAGTGTTTGATGTAGCGCTGTCCTTTTAATTCATACCTTCCTGGATACACCCAAAACTAGTTTGTCCTGATCCCTGTACCGACACACCCTGTTTAAACACCTGCCACTGAAACCATAGCAACATTCTCATGCTTGGAAATAATCGTCAGATGTACTAAAAAACACTCAGCAACATGGGAGGTCTCGCTTGATTTCTTGTAGCATAGTTAAAATTGTAAAAACGTTCAATAAAAAATATACTTTCTTTTGCCGATCTTCATACTTGGGTAGCTGACATGAAATAGGCTACTTGTAGGAAGCTGACCTGCTAAACTCCATCTAAAACAATTTGAAACAATATTTGACTAATTCTTTTTTAATTATTATGCATGCAGCTTCTATGAGGTCCATTTAGAGAGACTACACACTTTAATATACTGTATGCATGTTTTATATTTTTAAAATAAACAATAAGGAATTTATATACAAACAATTTATTTAAATTTGTATGATATTAACGCATCATATAAATATATATCATACATTTTAACATGAAATCTTTGACACATTATGCATGAACTACCCATTTATAAAAACAATTACAAATCAGAATAATCTCTGTGGGAATTCACAATGTTTTGCAAATCATTATTATAAAAAATAACAGTCCAGGAAAAACTACTATATGGAGAAACTGATGTATTTGTATTTTGATTTGAGAAGAAAACCACTGTCACACCTTTGACGTATAGAAGCACTATTCTAATTTTATTTTTGAAAAAAACTACAGTAAACGTCATGTCCTTCAATCTCACCTTGACATTGTAAACTGTTCTTTAGTAAGACTGCACTGTGTAACTACTAAATACTAAACAATGTTTAATTACAGTCATACAATACATCCATTTCACAAGAGAATCCATTTAAATGAACATGCTTTAGAATTGATCACTAACCTAAAAACCCATTGATTTTACAAACAAATAGACTAAAAATATTAACTATGAAAAAGACTGACATATAATTAGAACAGAATTCATAGACACACATACAGATAGAAGTCTATGTGAGTAGAGAACAGTCATACCTCGGTATTTCAGGTGCGCGGGATGTGATAGAGGTTAAGTGAGAATAACATACAGTTTGCTGCTCTTCCCCTCTTACATATTTGACCTGGGTAGGGAAGGCAAGACCAGTGAAAGGTGTGGCTTCATGTGACACACACCAGAGCAACTGAACCTGAACTGTCAGCACAGCTATGTCAGTGTAGTTTACAGTAGGGGTGTGTCTTCATGAGGTCTTTCCCAAAAAGCGCTTAGTAATGAATGGCAGGACATCAGCAGCCAATTGTCTGTCTTAGGAAACTATGTGAAAGCCACCATAACAACCTCCACCGAGACGGCAAGATAAAACTGTTTGGGGTGTTGCTCTCAAGGTTTACAGGTTCAAACGTCTGTAATTCTGATTGTTTATTGCTTATAATATTTTGCCAGCAATTATTGTAGTTCTGAATCAGGCACTTACTTCTTTGCAACTTCAGGGATCTTATCTATGCACAATCAGCTTGTAACACTCCAAAGAGAAAGGAAAACTTGAAATCGCATCATACGACCCCTTTAAAATGTAATGTTTACTTCAATTAATTACTTGTTTCTGTATAATTGTGAAAATTATGAAAGATTAAAAATTGTTTCAAAGTAGCCTAAATCTCCATATTTTTAGTGTACACTAAAAAATGATTTGTCGAAATTGTAAATAAAATAAAGATTGTTGGAGTGTGTTTACAAGAAAATACATTTCAGTCTTTCTACTTCAAAATTTCACAATGTTACTTGCCATTTCTTTGTAATTATTTGTGAAATTTACCAGCAATTATGATTTCAACATTATTTATAAAAAAAAAAAAAAGATTTTTTCAAAGTTGTAAATAAAATAAAAAGGATTGGAGTATGTTTTACAAGAAAATATTATTGCAGTCTTTCTACTTCAAAATTGACAAAAGTTACTTGCCATTTCTTTGTATTTGTGAAATGTAGAGTGAAAAGTATTTCAAAGTAAACCCTTCACCATTTTTTCAGTGTACATGGTGAAGGCTTGGCGATATAACATTATATAATGATACAGCTCTGAACCTCAGAAGATGAAACACTCTGAGCCGGAAAATATTTTTTTGGTTGTTCTAAATGAACAGGGGTGTTGTTGCAGAAGTCTGCGGTTGTTAGGTTTGTGCTTTATTGTGGGAGGTAACGTATATAGTATGTCTGACAGAAAATATGAAGAGTATGTCTGTGGGGTGTGACGCTGCGGTTCATGTTAATCACACCCTTCCTCAATAGTTTTAAAGTGTGTAATATGCAAAAGACAATCAATCTTGGTGACATTCGATGAGGAAGAAGCTGCTTCTTATGTTACACCAATCATTTTAATGCAAATATTAATGTTTGCAAATACAAGGTTTGGACTGAGAATACAATGATTGTATTTATTTAACAGGAAACATTGGGCATCTGAGGTTTAAATAAGGTTCTTTTATCTGCTTGTTCAATTTTGTAACACAAGTAACATAATTGCTGAACATTTTATTACTACAACTTAATTTCATTGTGTTCAGTTCACTCAAATATCTGAAACTGAAGTTTAAATCTTTTATCTTTTTTTGTTTCTATAAATGAAACGGCATGGTGAGTTTTAGTTCCCAGCATGATTTCCATAGGACTCATTTGGGAGAATAAATGTTGAAATTAAGTGCTATTTAATGTGTTTTGTGTAAAGGCAAACCCATGTTTAAAGTTCAGCTGGACATTTAAAAGAGTTTCTGTTGTTGGCGTTTTTGCGGTTAACAGTGGAACATGTGGTTAGGTTGTAGGATGGTTATATAAGTTAACTATTGTGTTATTCAATGAGTATAGCTGTGCTAACGTCAATGCAGTAACAAATTAAAAATGTATGTCTAAAATAAAGTAAGTTTGTGTGAACACTTGCCTTAAAAACCGACTGGTCATACGTCCTCTTTTCCAGGACATTTCTAAATTGCCAAGAGCCCAGATTTTGGCTTTGTTTTCCTATTGTTTTCATACTTGCTGAAGGTAATGACTGAAAAGTAGTTCGACCAATGGCGTGCAGGCATTGTACATCATCGACCAATCGTGGCGTGCGAGAAGGCGGGATCTACAAAAACAACGGTCAACGCAACGCAAATACTTGTACATAATGTATGCGGATTGTAGAGAGCACATCAATGTATTAATTTAATTATTTAACTTTTTAAGTTAGGATTTTACTTAATTCCATGTGTGAAATTTATTTGAGAAATCTAAGTGCAAAAAACTTACTGAGAAGCAATCAGGATAATATGCCAAATGCTTGATTACAGCTTTATCAGGTACTCATTCATACCTCTGAATCATGATGCATATGACTGATCTTGATTCAGTTTAGCCTAAAAGTCATAACAAACTCTTGTTTATGAGAAAGTAGCAGACATGGCTATTGTGTGACATATAAAGAGATTAATTGGGTCTATATTAGGTGAATTGGCAGCTTTAAATAAATTGCCTTTGAAAACTACAAGCTTTGTTATTAGTAATGAAGGTAAACGTGAAATACTTTTTCACTTGTACCTTTCTGGAAGTTTCTAATGATCCTGTAGACCTTGATTAGCTGGTTCAGGTGTGTTGAATCAGGGCTGGAAAGCGGCCCTCCAGGAGCAGGATTGGACAGCTTTTCTATTTACAAATGAATAAATAGATTACAAAATTTATTAACACTAAATCATAGTCGTAATTTAGATTTTGTTGAGAGGTTTGACAAAGTTAGTCATATATATCATCAGATATTCATCAAAATTCTCAAATATTGTAGTGCTTTTATCCTTTTTGTGCTGCATTTACTCTCTCCTGTTATTTTACCAAGTTCTCTTGTAAGATTTTATTTTTTATTTTTTCCCCAATCATTGAATGCAAAACTTCCCATTGATTGTGTTAAATAAAGTGTCTCTGGAAAAGTGCCTTTGTTAACGTTTTACTGTAGTAATATAAACTGTATCACGAAAATGTGGTTGAAAATGTAATGTAGATTTATCATTAATTCTGAGTACATCAGTTATATATATATTATCCTTACCTCAATATTGTTGCAAGAAAAGTGATTTAGAACCAACCTTATTTTTAAGGTTAATTTAATGAATCAAAGTTGTATCATCATGCAACATGCTTACGGTAGATAGATAGATAGATAGATAGATAGATGGCAGATAGATAGATAGATAGATAGATAGATGACTGATAGATAGATAGATAGATAGATAGATAGATAGATAGATAGATAGATGATAGATATATACATAGATAGATAGATAGATAGATAGATAGATAGATGACTGATAGATAGATAGATAGATAGATAGATAGATGATAGATATATACATAGATAGATAGATAGATATATACATAGATAGATAGATAGATAGATAGATGACTGATAGATAGATAGATAGATAGATAGATAGATAGATGATAGATATATACATAGATAGATAGATAGATAGATAGATAGATAGATGACTGATAGATAGATAGATAGATAGATAGATAGATAGATAGATAGATAGATGACTGATAGATAGATAGATAGATAGATAGATAGATGATAGATATATACATAGATAGATAGATAGATAGATAGACAGACGTTTTTCACTTTAGCAATGACGTTTCTCACCACTAGATGGGGCAAGAAATTAAAAAGTTCATATTTGCGTTCATGAATTTACTGCAGTGACGTTTTAAAATGAAGAATTTCTAAGTATGAATTTGTACCTTTCTCACTGCATTAAACATTGTTTTAATTTTAGGATACCTGTGCATATTGTGTTGTTAGAAACCTTATTATGACCTTATTACATGTGCACTTACTCTCTTGTAACCTTTTCTCATCTCTCCCAGACATCCACATACATATTCTATTTGTCTCATACCTGCTGATCATACTAGTGTGAAATATTTGAAATGGGAACCTTTATTTTTAATAGTGCACTGTGGGTGGATTGTCTATTAGATTATTTATGATTATATTTTAAAGGCAAAGGTTGCATGAACAATAATATAGTAATATCCACTTAAATGTTTATGTCCCTTCTGCATTACCATGTTTCAACTCTCTGAAGATTACCTCATACAGTGAGGTATGCATTAATATTTTTGTTTCAAAAGTTTCATTGTTGTTCAAAGATGACATGAAAACTGAAGTTTGCCAGGTTTAATTAAAGCTCTCTCCACAGAGGTGAGGTGACTGCTCCCGCCAAGACAATTGCCAATTATTTTTTATCAGTGAAGAGAAATGTTACATCTGAGAAGAGATCGTTGCAGGTATACAGAATTGATATCAAAGTGAAATGTTGTGGATACAAAGAGAATATATGGGTTGCAACTAAGTCAACCCTATGTTTTCAAGTACCAGGGCCATAAGGGGGACCCATGTGACCCTTCAGCAAACTTATGGAAATAATATACTTTTTTATAAAATAATATATTTTTAAATATACTTTTCCTTTTAAAATATAGCTTTAAGATTTGAAGTATATTACAAGTGGATGTTCAATAAAATTAAGAGCACTTATTTTTCACAAATATATCTATCTATCTATCTATCTATCAGTCATCTATCTATCTATCTATCTATCTATCTATCTATCTAAATTATATGCCCCCCCCCCCCAAACAAAACAAACAAACAAAACAATAAATTAAGTCATACATGTTTGTAATGACAAGAGAGTGAATATATGATGACAGAATTTTTATTTTTGGGTGAACTATCTCTTTAAAGCCTGACTACTAATAAATGAAACATAGTTAATTAGTTGAAATTATTTTATTATGTGAGAAACAGAAAATGTGAAATTACGTTCTACAGCTGTATTCTGCTGTTGACCAATCAGAATCAAGTATTCCAGAAAATACAATAATAACGTATAAAATATCTTATAAATAGGCCTAATATTACCAGATATTCCCAGAAATTCGTAGCTCATGTTATTGTCAGGGCATAATAACCTTAAAATTTAAGGTATGTTGGATTGGGCTGTGTGATTCAAATTCACATTTAGAAGAAACGAACGTTAAAGCATCCAAACCTGCATCTGACGCGTTATACTCGGCCGCTCCATTACTACAGCGGGCGCGTTTACAAACCTACAGAGTCCACTAGCAAGACAGCACTCTAGGCGCATTCAGAACAGATTCAGAATCGTCGCTCGCGCGCCCAAATAGTGGCTAGGTAGTCCGCGCACTGCGTTTTGAATCACAGCCGGTGTGTGCTACGGATGGGAATGTATCCCAGCATGCTTGACAGTCAGCGACATGAACAGGGAAGGATGATGAAGCTAAGATGGCAGCGCTGCTAGGGGTGCTGTCTTTACAGGGTCAAGAAAAATAGCAGGAACAAACGCAAGGCACAGACGTCAGCTCGCGCTGTTGACTTCTTTCACTAAAGGCAGTTGGATCGCCTGCAGTCGAGGAAATAACGGTCGGTTTTTGATCCGAGCGAAGGGAAGAAGGGACGCGTATTTCGCAGTCGCAGCAGAGCGGCTAACCGTAAACGTCGTTTTAATTGGAGATAACGTACTCTGATGTAATTCGCCGGGCGTTTTTGCGGCTTTGCGGAGCGGATTTATGGAGGAGGCTTGGGACTTTTAGCTCTGTTGACTGACATTGTAATCTAATATATGCGTTGTTCCCCTAAACGATGATGTGTGCTGCTGCGGCAGCGGGTGCCGGTGGCAGCGGGATCCCGTCCTCCTCGTCCCACTCCATGGGGCTGGGAGTCAGGGTGATTCCCGGAGCTGGAAACGATTTCGCATCGATCGGATCAGGGATGGGCTCCTGTCCCGTTGTGGGGGCCCGCTCGGATTGTCGGAGTCGCTACCAGCTTCTTCTCTCAGGGCGAGCACTGGCGGAGCGGTACCGGAGGATTTACACCACCGCGATCAACGACAAAGAGCAGGGGCTCAACCTCGGCAGGTGGGTCTGATTTACCGGCTCGGTTCGGGATGACAAACCGGCGTACTGATGGACGTGTTTGTAAACAAAACCCATTGGGTTAAACATGAGCTCGTTTGTGCCCAAACAGCAGTAACTTAGCAGTTAGCATGCGGCTAACTTCCTTAGCGGGCGCAGCTAAAACTCGTTTCATCTCATGCAGGTCAACGCAGAAGCTCAGTTTGTGTTGATTTTGATTTGTGCACTTTTTAAAATCACGTTCACTCTGCTGTCACGGTCAACAATGCCGTTTCGAGACATCTTGCACGGCTAGATCAATAGCTGTAACGTTAGCAGCTGCTTATAGGCTCATGATGTAACGTTAACGTTAGTGTGCTAATAGGACGTGGCTGGATGAGTTTAATGTGTATAATAAAACTCAACTGGCTTCAAATACAGTGCACAGACAATTATATGTTATGCGAAGAAGGATATATTAAACCTTTCGCATCAAATTTGTGCACATTAAAGACAAGCGAAATGTTGTCAGGCTTGTGAAACGGTTTATAGTCCCAGTTCAGGTTGTGGGTATCAGCCTTCTTCACTGAATTGCATGTTCAGACAGATAG
Organism: Sinocyclocheilus rhinocerous; assembly: GCF_001515625.1. Classification (NCBI taxonomy): domain Eukaryota; kingdom Metazoa; phylum Chordata; class Actinopteri; order Cypriniformes; family Cyprinidae; genus Sinocyclocheilus; species Sinocyclocheilus rhinocerous. Next base: position 235,851 of record NW_015637544.1, on the reverse strand, counting down.
TTATTCATAACCAGCTAATACATTTACATAACTGTGACTTATTCAACGATATTACATATGGTATCGTGTATATATTCAAAGCAGCAGGCGTGAGTCTCGTTGAGGTGAAGGGCTGGGTTCTGTTTTGCCTGACGTCACCCTGCTGTAGACACACACACACACACACACACTGATGTGCTTCACCTCAGAGCTGTCTCTTATTAGTGATCCCACTGTACAAATCATTATTGTTTCTGTTCATATATTCATACTTTGACCTTTGCTTAATCCATAAGATGTTTCACAGTTGCCAAAAAATGAAATAAGTAAGAATGAGAACACACGCATTTCTATGCTTCAATTATTTTGAACTCTTTAGCAAATGAAATGCAGCATATCTAACAGATTCAATAAATAAAGCAGACTCATACAGAAGACTTTTATTTCAAATTTAGATTGGCCAAATTGATTTAATCTATTTGAATTTTACAAATAATAATAATTTCACACATAAAACTTGACTAGGGGTCAATAAAAATAATCTACTATTTTTTTTCTAATATCATTGAGAGTAACAACTGTCATAATTCTGTAATTTTATTTAGTATACTATATATATATTTTTTTACTATATTACTCTATTATTATTATTTCTTTACTGGCTTTTCTATGCAAAATTTTTTCATTATTAAGTTGTGATAATGTACTTACAAAAATATATGTCATGAAGAATTTTTAGAAGGATGTCGCAAATTATATTAAAAATGCAAAATTGAAAATGAAGTGAGTGAGTGACCTCATTTTTTCCCCATTCAAATAACTGGGAAGCATGAAGCAAAAAGGTTTGGTAGTCATTTACAAGCAGCAGTTACTAAAGAACTGCAAGCTCCTACTCTTAAATTATATTTAGCCTCTTTGCAAATGAGTAGATTTTGATTTTTTATTTGATTTAATAAATCAAAATACTCATTAAAAATAACATTTTTTTTTTAAATTTTTTGTTTTAGGTTTGCCTAATTGCATTTAATGTATATTAAATTTTACCTAAAAAATCATTAAATATATATAAAATCAATTAAATGAATCAAAATTTGAATAAAATCAATTAAATGAACATATACAACTCTAGTCAAGATTAATAAGCACAGAATGACTAGAGGTCAACAAAAATAATCTAATACATTGTTTAAGATCTTTGAGATTAAGATCAAGTCAAAAAGAATGGTACATGCTATGTTGTTACTGACTTCTCTATGCAAAAGTTATCAAAAAAAAATCATACAAATGTGTTTAGTAGAATGTATGTGATGAAGATCCTTAAAATGCATGTCTCAATTTGTATCAGCTGGCAAAACTGAAAATAAATGGACCACATTTTTTCCCTCATTCCAATCTCTGGGAAGTAGGAGTTTGAAAATGATTTTCCTTGAGGTCTAATATTCCTTTTACCAGTGGTTTCATAGTGTACACTTACACCATCCACTCATGACGCCACCAGCGTTGATAGCATGCAAAGTGCGCTGAACCATTGAACGCCCCTCCCAACCTTCAGGCTCTTCATCACAAGCAGCCTCTGTGCGTTCACTTTTCACTGCATATGATCAGCTGCCGTTGTTCCATTGTTTACTGCTGTACACAAACTCTAGCACTTCAGCACCATTCCTACATAACGTTCTACATAATAGCAGATTCACATGACTCTCTTGATGAAAATAAAACTATGATCTCCTGCTGCCCGAGCGCTTTCTTGTGTGGGGTTGCCACTAGGATTTGGGCTATTTGCAGTTTCTCATGTTAGACAAACAGTGTCATTTTACTGTGTGTAAGCAAATTTAAACCAGTGTGAAAAAGACCAACATGGGCTTTATTGCAAAGGTGTTAACATGGCAGCATGGAGTCCCTTTAAGATATTACTGCTCTTAAAATCCATCCTTATTAAAAATGCATGTTAAAACCGCACATTATGACTACATGTGCTGACCGATTGTGATGTATGACCTCTGAACTTTATACCAGTATATTGAACTGGTACTAACTACTTGACAAACAAAATTGAAAATGCCAAATATGTTAGTAGTAGTGTCAACCTCAGATGCCCACAATCAATTCACTGGCTGTCTGATTCATATTGCACACTAAACTGCCAACCAATATCTGAAAATCGGCAGATCGAAAGTGATTGACCACACTATTTCTGTCTATCGAAAAGTCCACCGGAGAACAAAGTCGTGTTTATGAGGTGCAGGATTAACACACTGCATGTTTTTTTGGACAGCTGCTGCTGTTCAGTTTTTCTAGGCATAAATCCATCTCTGAACAACAGCATATAAAACCAAAAATGAACTGTGTTTAGTCAGTTTCCACGTGTTAGACAATCTCTGTTTTTAAGTGGACAGTTCTTGGCCAGAATAACCTGCAGTTTTGGACCAGACTTATTGCCCTTTGTATATTATTATCTAAATAGACCTTGGTATTAATTCAGGGCTTCTGTGGATCTTAATAAGGTATTAAATTTAAACAGAAAGTCACTGCATTAAATGTTGCATGCACTGCAAAAAAAAAGAAAAAGAAAAATCTTCCTCAAGTGTTTTTTTTCTTAAAGATATTTTTAAAGATGCGTTTATTTATTTATTCTTTTGTAAAGATACATGTATTTGAGATGCAAATGTGAAGTCTTGTTTTTTTAATTAAGTATATTTTTCTCACCCTATTGGCAGATATTTGCTCTTGTTTTAATCATAAACACTTCATTTGGATCAGTTTCTCAGGAAATACGGCCTCGGGTACACTGCAGGTCTTGATGCCCAATTCTGATTTGTTGCATATATCCAATTTTTTTGACAGTCCGTTTACACGTTCTTTCAATTGTTTGTGACCCATATCCAATTCATGTGTGTTTACACTTGCCATACCACCTGAAACATTGTGCATTGTGACGACATAAAGAATATGACGTCATTAAACCGCAGAGAAGTACCAAATTGTGGCAGTTTTAATGACGCTGTTTTAAGAACGCAATGCCTCAGAAAATCCGATCTGCCTGTTTATATGAGTCGCATTGGCACATATCTGATTTGTATCTGATTTATTTCTACATGGGAATGAGGCCCGAAACCGATCTCGAAATATCCAAATGCATGCTTTTTTTCCTGTTCACACTATCATAGAAGAACACATCCGATCTGTGTCACATCTGAGCAACAAATCGGAATTGGGTCACATTAAACTGACAGTGTAAACGTAGCATAAGACTCATATCATTTTACTTCTCAGTGCATCTTGATTTAAAGCGGTCATGAACTGCCTTTGTTTTTTATTTTGTACTGTTCTCTGAGGTCCACTTATAATGTTATAAAAATGTTTACATCAAAAAACATAATTTAGAAGTAATAAGCTAGAGCCTTTTCTGTCCTGTTTTTAACCCCTCTCATCAGAACGCTCTGTTTGAATAGGCGTGGCACATAGACTCGGAAGTAAACGCCCACTACTATGATTGACTAATAGCTTTGTATGTTTGACAGCGTACATTCCTCATAGATGGACGCTTCTGGGATTTAGGTCAAAAACGCATAACTCAATACATATCAAACGATCTGTAAGAAGAGACAAAGCAATAGTGACAATGTAATGAAAACAGTTACTCACACTTGTGTGGTGCGACATCGTATCCACTGTAGTCAGCACATCATCGTCTTTTAGTTTCAATCTTTAAAAAAAACCCCGCATTGAATTGTGCCTTGTTTGTAAACAAATCCACGGTAAAATAAAGTGAACAAAGCTACCAAGTTCTTACTGATGCGGTTTGGAACTTCATTAAAAATAAAGTTGATCCACTCTTTCCTAATGTTGAGATTGATCAGAAGGAAGGCAACGCGAACACTGTTTTTGCACAACTTGGCACTGCACAGCGTTGTTGTCTTCAGAGCCATCTTTATCGTTTGGTCTTTGCGTAGACTTGCGCGTTTGCCTCTCTCGTAAACACTACATGTGCAAATTGGTGGGCGGGGCTTAACGGGCAGTGATGTTGATCTTCTTCTGTGGAGGCGGTGCTTATCCACATTATTGCATCATAGAGTAGAACATTCCAAAAGCTGTCATTTTGGCAGACTGCCTTCAATATATAAGCTGTTTTTGAGTTCTGAAACTTTCAGGATGTTTGTATATTACAATAACATCTTATATGCCAAAAGATCAAGGGAATTTTGATTTCTCAGAATATGAACCCTTTAAGAATCTTTAGACATTTGCAATGGAAAACAAGACAAAAATACTGAGGAAGTACATCACTATTTGTGCTACATTTAAAATGATTTTCATATTCTTTGTTTTTTGTAAAAATGGAGTAAAAATTAACAGAGATCTGTTGGAAATTGTATTTTCAGACTGTGAAGTGTTGTTATTACAATTCACTGTCTGCTCCTTAAGCATGTATAGAACATATTGAAACGTTATGTTACCCTTACATTTTCTTTACTTGGTCTTAAAAAGGCCTTCAAGATTTAAATTCACCTTCAGAAACCATGTCATTTGTGATTATTGATAGATCACACTGCAAAACCACTAACATGTGTCATTCTTCTCCAGGGGAAAGAAAGCTTTGAGCAAGAAGAAGCTAAAAAGGCGGCAAAAAGTCAAATCAAAAGTGAAAACAAGAACAAAGGTAAGATTGTGAATCTGACTCTGGATACTGTAGTCTTCATTGCTACTCATTTTCTGCCCCATTTAAACCGTGAAGCTATAGGGTTTAAAAGCCATTATTGGTAGCATAATTTCCATATTCACATTCAAATTTTGAAGAAGTATCCTTTCATAGACTTCTGCTGTCCGTATTTCAAAAACTATAACCTTTCTCATTTTAACGTCATGTAACAGTGGTTCTTTTGTTAAATGTTGAAGTAGTGGTTTCCATTTAAATCTTCAGTCTGGATTTTCTCTTTGGCCATTTAGGTGCAGCTCTAATTCCATTAAGATTTTTTTTTAGCTGTTTTGACAGTGATCACAATACAGTACATATGTATACATGCATATTTTCATGCTTGGAAACTGCTTTTAGTCGTCACAGTTGAGAAGACGCCAATAAACACTCTCATACATGGCGGAGGATGCGGGAATGGCGGGGTCACGATTGGCAGTTGCTTGGCGACCTGTGTGTTGCACGTTTCCATGGCAACAGCTTCCTCCATCTCCTGCACTGAGCACCTATGGTGTGCTGGCAGCAGGGTTTGTCTCGCTACGTCTGCAGCGTTTACCAGCGCTCAGAAAATAGGCAGAAGACCCAAAATGTCTTCTTTTGGATATTGTGTATTGTCTTGCCATTCCCCAAAGCATGTGTGGGGGTTAATGCCTGATTGTGTTTGGATATCCTTTCCCAGGCACTCTGTTTTCCGTAGTGGATGTTAGTGCTTCGCAGGCAGGGGTAAGAGAGAATAATGTGATTGTAGATATGCCGTCGTAATCCTCCAACCTAAAACCCTGCTGGCTAAGGAGAAAGAGCTCACTTATATTTCTCCTTCTCTGCCACAGCCTCCTTAAAAGGAGCTACTTGGCTTTGTTTGCTCATAAACAGATGGATGGAGTTTCTCCAGCAGGGAGGTGCTCGTCTTGAAGACGTACTGCTGAAATGTCTGTTAGTTTGTCATGTTCAAGAACTTCACGTTGCTTTGTCTTATGGATAAGAATGTGTTTTCATAAGTGTGCTGCCCTTCTGGTTTGATTTCTTTCCTTGTCTGTGATATATTACACAATCCCAGAGAAGCTTTGTGCTTCTGATGACTAAGACTGGCCGATATAGATTAGGGTTGTGTCGGTGAGGAAATTTTCCCACCGGTTAATCGGCGCGTGACAACACCGGTAATACCGGTATCACCGCGGGGGCGGGGCATTCCCTCTTTTCTCGCTTTCCTTCACTTTTAAATAGCTTGTAAAAGCGGTGTGCCCATTTTACTTTCACTTTAAA
>NW_015637544.1:227575-229704 GCF_001515625.1 Sinocyclocheilus rhinocerous | reverse complement strand
AATCATCCGCGATCGTTTTGTCTGTCTCACCTCACTCTTCTTGTCAGTCAGCTCGACTCGCTCTCCTCACTGGAGAAACGAAATCTGATCTGTGATTGAGCAGCCGCGTTCAGTTTTTAATTGTAGTGTCTGTTCTTTTACTGAACTAAATGATTTTTATTACTATAAAAAATCAAAACGACGGTGGGGGTCGGTGACGCGGTGGGCAAGTGACGTAACCGGTGTTGCGGCTTAACACCGTCAGCACCGTCTATCGCGGCAAGCCTAATATAGATGAAACATGAAATTGATTTAGCTTTTATTTATGTATATATTTGATATTTGTGCATTTGCTTTAAAGTTTATTTTCTTTTTCGTAGGAATTTATATTAGTGCTGTCAGAGTTAGAGTGTTAACTCAGGTGAGTTTAACGGTTTCCAGTTTAATGGCGTTAAAGGGATAGTTCACCCCAAAGTGAAAATTCTGTCATTAATTACTCACCCTCATGTCGTTCCAAACCCGTAAGGCCTTCGTTCTTCTTTGGGAGCACAAATTTAGATATTTAGATATCCAAGAGCTCTCTGACCCTTCAAGCTTCAACTGAAGTGTTTGAGTTCTGGAGTTCCGCGATGCATATATATATATATATATACTGTATATATATTTTGATTTACATGGAGAGGAAAAAAAGGACACTTATTTTGATATTCTGACTGGTAACTGACCTCAGATCATCGGAGGAGCTGTGAAAGAGCAGACGCGAATCTCCCGTTCTTCTTACATTATCCTGTTTTACAGGTAAATGCAAAGGGACTAAAAGAGAAACTTATATCTATAATACAGTGGTTGCATTATTACAACGGTTTCCAGTTTAATGACGTTAAAGGGATAGTTCACCCCAAAATGAAAATTCTGTCATTAATTACTCACCCTCATGTCGTTCCAAAACCGTAAGGCCTTCGTTCTTCTTTGGGAGCACAAATTTAGATATTTAGATATCCAAGAGCTCTCTGACCCTTCAAGCTTCAACTGAAGTGTTTGAGTTCTGGAGTTCCGCGATGCTGTGATGGTAAGCGTATGAGCACAAGGTGGACTGCTCTAACACGGCGAAAGGCGACAGCAAGCAAGCAAATCTGTTCTGCATTGGGTTTTTAATCCACTGCATAAGTCCGTCCCACGACGCGACCTTCCAATCGACTTGTTGCAGGGCGGAGCATGCATACATTAACAAGAGGCTCCAATTTATGATGTGGAGAAATGAAGATTTGCAGGTTTTGTTAATAACTTCTATATAGTGTCGTACAACACATACTGTTTGAAATAACAGCTTTTCACTTATTTCAATATTCTGCAATTATCACAAGTTTACGTTCAATACTAAACTTCACATATCTTACACACATATTAATAACCTCATTTCCTAAAAAGGGTAATAAACACTGATTAAAGTTGCACCGATTACATGAACACATCAAGCATATATATATAAGACATACACCATATTATTTGTGAATCTATTGCTCCGATACTTTCAAATGATTGTCGTATGAATCGTCTTTGTCTGTGACAGGAGAAACGCACGCTTTTCTGGAAAGTGGTAAAAGAATGCGTCCCCTTTTGGAATGCAGGGGGAAAAGGGGAGGTGTCCTGAGGTCATGCCCATGTCAAGCGAGTGTGGATCTGCCATCCTTCTGCTGGACAGGGAGCTCTAAAATTGTCTCTCTTGTTGATCGGATTTAGCAATTTATGTGTTAAATGGTCAGGGGTATCACACATCTGGTCCTTGAAAGCCCGTAAAACAAAGATAGTTTGTATCCTAGTTTGAGTTAGGATTAAGCACTGTCTTTTATTTGAGCCTCTTGAGAGATACGCTAAATAGGACAAGAACTGCTTCAACCCTTCACTGACCCTGCATGAGTTTTACGACCGCAGCTGGTTGCAGAGGAGTGCCTCAGTTTGTCTTAATGGAATGTGGTTGTTTCAGGTGTGACTCAATCGTGTAAATGTCTCCGTTCAAAGACAGAGATCCTACACATGCCTGCCCTCTACTAAAGATTTTTCTAGTCAACTAGTCGCATGTTATATTAAATTGATTAATATAATAATAATATATTAACCATACTTCAATATAGGCTATAGGCAGACGTATT
>NW_015637544.1:219226-227549 GCF_001515625.1 Sinocyclocheilus rhinocerous | reverse complement strand
CCACTGATGTCACATGGACTGTTTTACCGATGTCCTTACTATGTTTTTGGGTCTTGAACGTGTCAGTTGCATTGCTGTCTATGCAGGGTCAGAAAGCTCTCTGATTTCATCAAAAATATCTTAATTTGTGTTCCGAAGATGAACGAAGGTCTTGCGGGTTTTGAATGACATGAGGGTGAGTAATTAATGACAGAATTTACATTTTTGGTGGACTAACCCTTTATTCAAAACACTTCAATTGAATCACAGAAATGAACCAAACCTACCTGCTCTTTATGCTATTGTAATACTTTTGACGGACGTTAAATAACAAGCTTACAATCATTGCGGTTTTCATGGTGATGCTTAATTTTATATCAAATCATCACATTATTACACTGAAAAAAAATTGGTGTAGAAACAATATTCATTTAGAAATTGCTTGTAAATTTTCAAATGATTACAAAGAAATGGCAAGTAACACTTGAATTTTGAAGTAGAAAGACTGAAAAGTATTTTTTTTGTAAAACATACTCCAATTATGTTTTATTTATAACTTTGAAAAAAAAATTTTTTTACAGTCTACTTATAATGAAATTTAGTTTGTAAAATGTATACTTGCACAGGCAATGATCTTAAAACTAGCTAATCTCATTTTACCAGCATTTCTTGTAAGCTGATATTATCTTCCTCTGACCTTTCAGGCGACAGTGGTGGGACTTGTGGGTAAATTGTATATAGTATGACTCATGTACCTTTGTACGGACAACTGACTTTCATATTCTAAATACAACCTTCAGCATTTTATTTAGCGGAGTTCTTGCACCATGGTTTGCCACTTGTTAAAGAAAGACACCAATTGTTGGCCACAGAGCAGAATAGCTGATACAGTGCAGGTTTAATTTACACATCACTGTGTGTCCGCGATGTGTATGATTGATATTACTACAGAGCACAGCGTTATTGTCACCCCCTTTGCTGACACAGGCACTGAAGTATATATCCTCACTGAAGTATATATGCTCATAAGGAACAGGTTTTGGCGCTAAAGATATTGAATTTTCAAACACCACAGAGCTGCAATTTATAAATGCTGTGCTTATGGTCATCTCTGTGCATTAAGTGTTTGTTGAATCAATTTATAAACCCATTTTGGTATTGAATGTAAAGAAATGGCATAGTTTGTACACCAAGAGCTTAAGGAGTTTCAGTTTATCAAAGTACATTCATTTCTTTTCTTCGAGCTGATGTGATAATTTGAAATGTCCCTTCCTGTTTCAGGCTCATATATTAGACTTTATTGTTCGTTACTCATCTATTAGACCTGTATGTATTCTCCCATTGTACAGGTATAAAGGAAGATCTCCTTTCCTTGCCTTGCCCAATTATGGTTTTGTTAAAGGTTGTTCTTCCAAGAGCTTGTTATGTCCTTTGGTTCCTTTCTCAGTATGAGGCTGAATGCGTTGTTATCGAATGAACTGACATGTCAGTGGAGTCTGGGGAAGAAAACAGCAGAAGTCCTCTTTGTTGATCACAGTATTTTTGTAGCAAGTTTCAGTTATGTAAGCATAGTATATATAAGAGCTGGGTTGAAAATATCAATTTCTTTGTTAATCGATTCTTATTTTGGTGAACCGATCCCAAGTAGTGTTGGGCGATATGCTCAATTTTCATATCGTCCTATCGTCAGCCTGTGAGAACGCCAATACACGATATTATCGTGCTGATTTATGTAATTATTTGCTTAGTTTCATTGCGGGAAAGTGAACCAACTCCAGCGTAAGGCTAAAAGCAGCCTAATGTTTTTAATATGACTGAATTTGTATTTAACATGATAACAAATTAATAGAAACATCATAAGTTACTAATTATCAGCCATCAGCCACAGGCGATATCTCTGACTATCGTCGACTAGGCCTGTCACGATAACACCTTTTTGTTGTGCGATATATTGCCCCAGAAATAATTGCGATAAGCGATATTATTGTCATTTTAAAGACTATTTTATGCCACTGAATATATAATCATAATATAACAGTATAATAATTCAAGAAGGCCTACACACTTCCAAATGACAACAAACTTTTAATTTTTAAGAATATTTAGATCATGGAAATTAAGTATCAAAATATTAGATACCTTAAAAAAACAGAATAAATACTAAATAAAAATTTTCTAACAAAAAGTGCAAAGTAACAAGTAGAAAAAAAGAAAAATGTGCAAAGAACTTGTATGGAGATTTTTCCCTCTACCGATTTTTCCCGGACCTTCTTTTCTCTGTAAATTAAGGGTGCACACTATTGCTGAAAAACACAATCACTACCTGGCAGTCAGTATGCACAAAGGCACAGATCCCTAAACAAGACCATATCTGCAGATGAAACTTTTTTTGTAGAAGCATTTTTTAAATTTGAACTAGCACCTCATGACTACACCACGTTATGTACGAGAAGCTGCAAAAGACACAGGCGCAAGTGGAATGTACAAAACATGGTGACATTAATTTTTAAGTAAAGATAATGGGCGATATGTTGCGTCACCAAAAATTATTGAGGTCATGTACATATATTGCGATAGTTATTTTACATTCTCCTTTACAGTACCTTCAAAATGATGTATGATTTGTTGGAATCGGATGAAAAATGACGGAGCTACACCCATTTGAAGTCGACAGAGTCCGCAACCTCAATTCTGAGAAAAATCGAGTTAAAGCTTTCTGAAGGTTCCAAAGCAAAATCAACTAGCAACGTTGCATCTTTTCTTCCAGTTCTTTTCTTAATAATAATTACTATATTAATAATCATAATATAGCTATTTTTATTTTATCTTTGTTATTATAAATAAGAACAAATGCAAAAAAGCAGTAGAACAAATATAAAGAAACAAATAATGCATAAATAACCTTTTCCATTTTTACATCTAAACAAAGGCATTCAAGTAAGAAAAACAATTAATCAAATGTAAAAATCCCTTTAGTGTGTTCATTACAAATAAATTATTAAAACTACAAAAGCAGTTCAATCAAGAACAGCGAGTGATTCCCTCTTTTCTTTTATTGTTTGATTATCATTGAGACAGACGGCCTATATATTAAGACCTACTGAGATGCACGGATCTAATATAGTGTTACACATCAGATGTTTTTCTCCAACAGTTCCCCAAACGTTTACTTAAGAAATAACAGATTATGTTATGTGAACACTTAAATACTGTAATTCTGCGTGTGTATATTTATCGCCGTATATTTAAGCACCTTTTATGCGGGCGCTTTGGATGAGATTCAGCGCGAGAAGCGAGTGGAGAAAAGCAGAAAATGCACAAATAAAGATAATTATAGATGTTTAATTACTATTTGGAGCATTGGAATCGCTAGACGAGGGCTTAATGAACTCATATTTGTGAAAACCTCACATTCGACTAAAATAGACATTTTTCACTTTTTTTTTTGCCTGTCACTGAAAGTTAGCCCACGTGCATTCTGACTCATTTTGCCAACACGAGTCACAAATATTATTTTGGTGCTCTTTAAAGTATCGTGACAGATCACTGTGGCCGCCTCAGTTTAAGTGGCACATGAACGATCATCTCTTCCTCTTTACTACTAGTTATAGCACAAAATAAACATGAAAGAACATCAAAATATATGTTGAAAAAACATTTCAAATGACTGAAATGTATCATGTGACATGTAATCACTCACTCAGTGTTTTAACCGTGTAAAGACGTCAATAAAACCGTTTGTAAACAGTGTCACATAATGTTACATTTTACCTCAGAACGCCATTCAGTGTCCATAAACTTGTTTGTCAGCTAGAAAATACAACTCTAGAAATGCACTGTATATTCACTATTTTACTTAACCTGTTGTTTTCATTATTTAGTATATGTCTGAAAAAGTCTGTAATGAAAATAAGTTCTTATCACAGCCACTGCCGAAACAATTTTGTTATTAAAAAGTTGTTTGTCCAAAAATGTTTGTCCAACTCAGTTTTTATTTATTAATTTTTTTAGATTTTAGGCTAAATGAAAAACTCATTTGCTCTTTGCTCCCAAGGAAAACTCAATAGAAAACCATGTTATCTTGTCTTCATTCTGAATTCAACTGAGGATTTGGGTAAAATATTTTTTTTAAAAATAGAATTTCCTTTGCATGCTGTTGTAGATTTGCTCCGCACTGTAATGTACTATTGGAAACTGGCGTCATTTATATCGTTTGAATATTAGAGGCAGAGGTTTTTCTAGGGCTCTAGGCTGAATGACTAATACAATAAAAAAAATTGCAGGCAGAACTTTCTGTGTTTACTGTATGCAAGTATTTTTCCTTATTTAAGCTGTACATGATTTACTTCAGTGAGCTTCACATTGATTTTACTAGCAAAGTGGGGCATTGCAAATCCAGGACATTGAATTGGAGAGTAAAGTCCGAGGCAGTCGTGTAGTCTATCAGTCTCTTCCATCAGCAGCCGCTCCGCTGACTGACGAGGACAAGATTTCAGAAGCAAACGAGACATCCTCCCCAAATCAAAAGCTGTTTTGGAGTCTGTTTGTCGGGTAACACCTTAACCAAGCTGTTCTTGCTTTGCAGCAGTATAGCAAATCACAGGAAGTGTACTGAGCTGCTAGGCATGGCTCAGATGTGTGGCTTCCTAATGACTTCAGATGTCTGACGTCGCTGTGCCAAACACAGGGGGGTAGATTTCTCTGTGGTGTCCGCCTAAAAATGAATGACCTTCCCTGCATTACATCATCCTTTATTATTGGCTGATAGACAAATAAGACGACAAATGGATGAGTTAAGCCTATCAGGGGAAGGACTGATGAATGGGACAATGAAACTTTAGATACATTGTAGGGCTGGATGATATGACGGAATATACTGTGCAACGGTTTACATTTTGACACTGTTTATGTGATTGTGGATGTATCCATACGGTTATCAGTGGGTAGGTCTGCTTTGCGTTATTTACAGGTGGCATATGAAGAAGCATATCAACATGGGTGTTATTCAGAATTTGAAGCCAAAATTAAATCAAAATGAAAATCGAACTGATGTGCGGTTACAGACGTGCTTGTATATTAGGTATTTTACAGCCTAATATTGTTATTGTTTCGATTCAAGAGCGGCATCGCGTCGAACATTCGCGCCGTTTTTCGTGTTCAGTGTGAAAAGGCGTAAAAGAAGAGTATTCCGAGAGAGTAGAGAGTGGATGCCGAGTTCTTGTTGTCTGTGGTAGCCTATCTGAGAACAGATTTATTTTCACATGTTCTTGATATAATTTCTATTAATTCTACTCTGAATTATGTGATCTGGAGAGCACTGTCTGTTTTATTCCACGTGAGCAAGTGTTATATGAGTCAGAGCGCATTCAATCTCTAGATCTTCCGTATTTAAAAAATCGAGTGAAACATTTTTATACACAAAATATGAAAGCAAATATATATGATTATATGATATATGATGAGCAAAGACATATGATTATGACAATATATTTTCTATATTGTTTTGTATGCAGCTCATGGTATTTTTATAACAATAAAGGATGTTTATGACAAATTATAAGCAGTGTAGCGTTATTAAACATACAAAGAGTGCATGTGTGCCTATTATAGAATCATCAAAGTCAACTGTAGATCACAATAGGAAGTTATTACAAGCACTCGATGATGGTTTAAAGTGGGTTTTACGCAAATACATTAATAATTACATTTTCAAGTGTAGCTTGATGCTAATTGTACTATTTATATTTTAGGATGTATTCTTTTAAGCATTATAGATAGTTTGTGGTTCTGGTGTAGAACCAAACTTTATCTTAATTTAATGTTGTATATTGAGCAGCGTACGATGTTAAATGCATATACGAGATACATATCTGAGGAAAACTGCATTGCTGGTCGGCGCCACCTAGCGTGCAGGCGTGAATTAGCAGAAGGCGATCAACCGTTTCGCATTCGGTGTGAAACAACGTTCGTCAGCAATTTGTTTTTTCGCATCGTGCTCAGTGTGAAATGAAATTTTTTATAAATGAAATTCTATTTGATTTTTTATTTTATATTTATTTTTACAATATTTAAAACATTTATTTTAAATTATTGTAATTAAATATAAAAATATTGCTATATACGTGTAATGTTTTATGTGTATTTAATAAATATATAGGCCTACATAAACACAATATACATTTCTTCCATTACTGTAAAATTACATGTAAAATAATATGTCTTTGGTCATGCAGCCCACCCCTAAATGCCTAAAAATATTTTCTTCTAATATTACAGTAATTCTTTTTGTCGCCTGGCAGACAGAGACTCTGGATGGGGCCTTTCCAGTGCCTGACATCAAACTCCACAGCAACCCCTCTGCATTCAACGTCTACTGTAATGTACGGCACTGCGTGCTGGACTGGCAGCAGAAGGAGGCCGCGTTGGCCCTGGCTTCTCGCAACTCTGTGCAGAGCGGCGACTCAGACAGTGAGGAGGAGGAGGAGTACCGCGAACCCGCCGTCAAACTGCCCAAGGTCAGTCCACGACATTAATGCGTATATGAAGCCCAGTCATGTGATTAAGTTCTTTAATTTCTGATTCCGTATATCCATTTTGTTCTTGTTTTTATTATTTCTGGTGTATTATGAGAATATTACTGCAGTGCTTTTAATAATATTTGAGATCATGATACCGAAACATCAGAATTGGCTTGGCTTTGTACTAAATGTGACTGCCTAATCTGTGAAGAATACGTGTCACCCTGCTTTTATCTTATACCGTTTTTACACCAGGTTCGACCTTTGTTGTTCCACAACAACATGAGGCTGTCTACAGTGGAGGCATTGAAGTGATAGTTTTGAATTTGTACTGTTGTCGGAAGTAGCACAAGTGCGTGGAGTATGTTAGAAATAGAACGGGGCATCAGTCACGTCACTCCTGTCGAGTGTTGAAAGTTTTAGAAGACAGTATCATTTTGCTGCCTACCTTTAGGATCAGTTTGTAGGCTTTCATGGAGTGTTGAGCACTCATTTGTGATTCTTTTATCTTGCTAGGCATCTTAACACATTGTAAAATATTATTGTAACTTTAATGGTAAAAGATTGGGGTGCTCCGATCAGGATCAGAAAGAAAGCAGTATCTGCAGATGCGATTACCGATCTTTTTAAAGCCTTCTTTTTATCATGTAGAGTTAATTATAGTGATGATCCAATCAAGATTTTTATACATTTATTCAGGGCCTTAATTTCATTTTTGAAAATGAATTCTTCTCTTAGGTGACTCTTGTGAGAGGGGATTTTTTTTATTTGAGGGGTGGAGGGGGGCATTTTTTAGAATTTTTTCAAAAATATACATTTATCCGACCTAAATGTTTGATCATGCACTGTATTTTTGTTTTGACAATCGTGCAGTTGTTGCACACTAGCTTACACACAGCACAAGCCTGATTTCATGAGCTGTATGTGAGGTTCACACATACTCTGTTTGCAGTGCGTATGCAGTACATGTGCGGTTCAGAAGCAGCACAGACTCATCGTGCTTTCACACAGGAGTCCACTACTGATCCATAGCTGTTTACTACAAACACAGCATTTATCCATTATTCTGATTTCAAATACAAACATTGTTACTTAAAATGCTTTTTCAGCATTGTGATTTTTTTTCAGTACAGTAATACAGTCTTTCATAGACGTGTTTAAATGCAATAAATATAAGAAACAAATTATTCAATGATTTTTACTTTTGCATTTACTTCTAGATTTTATGTTAAGTTGCTCAAGCAAGTGACAAAACATTTAAACTACTTTTCTTACATTATCACAAACATTCTAAATTAAAACTTACCATTGACAGAAAAAGTCAGCTCTACCGCCTTTTCTTTTGCATTGAAATCTTTATTACAAGCAATCCTGCGGTTCATAAAGAACTTTGTTTTCCTACCTCCACGTGCCATCTATTATTGCCTTGTTTATCTAAAAATGCTCTTTTCCTTTACACCTAGCCAAAAAGTCATAACCTATGTGTTGACTGTGAAACACAGTAGACTTTAATAATAGGCATTTATAGTGTAATTACTACATTTTCGTGTCAATCCATGTTCATATTTATCGCAAACAATGCGCTGTTACTTTAATTCAGCGCTTGCAGCGCAGCAGAAACAGACTCAGTGTGGAAATGATCTATGCACTGACTGCTGCAGATGCTCCACTCCTGGAACGCACTGTTGGACCGTGTGCAGTGTGAACGCTTTAATCCGTTAACATGGGCGCGGAAAAATACGCACTGCATATGCACTGCAAACGGAGTATAATAATGTGAACCTGGCATTATGTGTGTGCGCTGCGAGTGTGCATGAGCGCACGGT
>NW_015637544.1:217264-218955 GCF_001515625.1 Sinocyclocheilus rhinocerous | reverse complement strand
ACAAACACAACATTTATCCATTATATTGATTTCAAATCCAAACGTTGTTACTGAAAATGATTTTTCAGCATTGTAAGTCTCTTTTTACACAGTACAGTAGTACAATCTTTCATAAATTGTTGAATGCTTTTTACTTTTGCATTTACTTCTAGATTTTATGTTAAGTTGCTCAAGCAAGTGACAAAACATTTAAACTACTTTTCTTACATTATCACAAACATTCTAAATTAAAACTTACCATTGACAGAAAAAGTCAGCTCTACCGCCTTTTCTTTTGCATTGAAATCTTTATTACAAGCAATCCTGCGGTTCATAAAGAACTTTGTTTTCCTACCTCCACGTGCCATCTATTATTGCCTTGTTTATCTAAAAATGCTCTTTTCCTTTACACCTAGCCAAAAAGTCATAACCTATGTGTTGACTGTGAAACACAGTAGACTTTAATAATAGGCATTTATAGTGTAATTACTACATTTTCGTGTCAATCCATGTTCATATTTATCGCAAACAATGCGCTGTTACTTTAATTCAGCGCTTGCAGCGCAGCAGAAACAGACTCAGTGTGGAAATGATCTATGCACTGACTGCTGCAGATGCTCCACTCCTGGAACGCACTGTTGGACCGTGTGCAGTGTGAACGCTTTAATCCGTTAACATGGGCGCGGAAAAATACGCACTGCATATGCACTGCAAACGGAGTATAATAATGTGAACCTGGCATTATGTGTGTGTGCTGCGATTGTGTGTGCGCGAGCGCTGAATGGTTTAAACACTGGCAAGAATTAAAAAGAAATGCAATTTATAAACTTTAGTGACGATGCAACACTGCCTCGTTTTTGCAAGTGACAATTCCTGTGTCGACTGTGCAGTGTGCAGCTCGCTTATAGTGCAGACGCGATGTGATACAGGAACTCTTGGTACATACAAATAACCATATATATATATGACACAAAATAGTTATTGAAATTCACAGAACTGACTCAGCAACAGCTGAGTAAAACTGTTTCATCTGAGCATGTGGCACTTTAAGCATTATCGTATCGCATATCGAATATTGCATTATTTAATGAGTTATCGCATATCGCATTTTTCTTCAATATCGCACAGCCCTAGCGCGCGCTGTTATTCACTCAGACTGTTTGTGAAATTATGTCTCACAGAAAGTTTTCCAATTACTTTAAGTTATTTAATGAAGACATATGAATTGTAGCTCACCTTCAGCATTATAATTATTTCACCCACGCTGAACTGAGACGGTGCCAAACCTCTCACAGCAGGTGCGTCATCAGCTTTAGATAGTTTTTTGGTGATCGGCCTTTATAGAGACCGCCGATCAAACATCCCAAAGCGATTATCGGCCGATAGTGATCGATAACTGATCAATCGGAGCACCCCAAGTTAAAGATTATAAAAATGCCATGGTAAAACCAGTTAGTTAGTTTTATCTAACAGAACATTATGTATAATTTTACAGTAAAATACTGTTAAATGCAAAAAGGAACAAGTCATCTTGTAATTTGCAGTGAAAAGTCGTAAATTGACATTCCCAGAATTCCCTGTGACAAGTATATATTCCCTATATACTTTTGATTAGGGCTGAACGATTTTGGAAAATAATCTAACTGCAATTTTTTTTTTACCAATATTGCGATTGCGATTTAATATGCAATTATTTTTTAAAGCTCTTTATG
>NW_015637544.1:205462-216922 GCF_001515625.1 Sinocyclocheilus rhinocerous | reverse complement strand
AGAATGTTAAAAATGTTCAGTGTTATATATTTTTTAATTGTTGTTTTGTAATTGATTTTTTTTTTTGAAAAGCAAGACAAAACAGTAAAAAGCACATTTTGGCTTTTTAATTTATGCAATGGTGAAAAAAAAATTGGCAAAATACATGGGGAAAAAAACTCAAAACCTTTGTTCGGTATTCGGCCTTCGGCCCAGTGTTTAATTTTGTTCGGTTTCGGCTTCGGCCAAGAATTTTCATTTCGGTGCTTCCCTAATTATTATATATATTATGGTCGAAGTCTTCTGTAATGAAATGCACCGTAACACTGTTACTGCTTGAGTAATTTCAATGTGCCGTTTTGAAGTACGCTCATTATATACACTTTCAAACATTTCTGCGTGTAGCGTGCCAGGGTTGCCAGGTTTTCACAACAAAACCTGCCCAATTGCTACTCAAAACTAGCCCAATTGCGTTTCGAGGGGGGTCAACCGGTAAAAATCACGTTCCAGGGGGTAAAATTCAAATTTTTTTGAAGGGGATCCCCAAACCGCGGACTTGGCAACACTGTAGCGTGCCAACTTGATGCTTCCTCTGAAGACTGCTTAAATGTGTTCGACTTGAAGCAGCGCTGATTAGACAGATTTGTGTGTCATCAAAGTACTGCGAGAGCTATAAGAGAGCAGACGTCTCCTTATTCTTTCTCTCGCCTTACTTTGATGTCATACACCGATCGATCTTCAAGTCGAACACACCTCTTTACTCTCGCGTGTCACGTGACCGAGTGTAATCGCAGCCTCTGTGATTGAAAAATCGCGTTTTTTCATATCGCGATATTATCGCAAGTGCAATTAATCGTTCAGCCCTACTTTTGATGGCGTTCCATGTGAATAAGTTAATTTCTGTTGTCATTGTTACGTCAACCTGTGGAAAGGCTACTTATAATGAACTTTGATTCCTCATGTGACTTGCTTTATTATCACCTGTGTTATTATGGTGATTGTCAGTATATGTTAGTTACAAAATGCATTTTAGTAGTGTGCTTGGTCATGCTGATTCAGCAGAAAGGGCTATTGGATTTACCAGATTAAAATGATTTAGTTATTTATTCCGTTAAATTATTTATTTATTTGTATTATAAACAGAATTTTCTTTTTTTATGTGCAAGTTTTGAAACCAATATCATGAGTAGTGGAGGCAGAACATGTTTCTTACTCTGCATTGCAAGAATGGCCAAAGGGAGGCACTGCCATGTTATACCATCAATATGACATTTCCTCTTCACATCACAGCCATATGTGGATAGGTGGCTGATTAATTCCAATCTCCACTTCAAAGATCTTGTGCGTAGGCTACGACCTAGAAGGGAATGTGCTTAGTGATAGGAAGCACTAGGAATTAAATTAAAATGTCAAGGAATATTTCTGGTTGTGATTCCACTTAACGTTTCTAGTTCCCTAGCGATTCAGTTAACAATACTTAGCACTTTTAACTATTAAAAACATGGTTCTGACAATACAGTAAACAAATTCTGCACTGCACAAATTGTGTTTTAAATCAACATACCATTTTTATTCAACAAAAATCTGTGAATGTTTATCTTAACTACTTAACTATTAATATCATATTAATATCTAGTCAGAAATTACACTGATTAAAGTCTCACAAGCTCTGAAGTTGGATTTGATGAAAAATAAAGACTTGTTTTAATGGATGGCAAAAATATGCAGATTGGTCCCATGTTATACCCTGATGACTATTATTTTAAGATGTGTAAATTGTGTCAGGGTGTTATGATTCGCTATTGAAGATGCTTTTATATTTATTCAAGGACAAGCACTTTATTGATAGTTGAGCATCTGTTATATCATTTCTGAAGTCTGAACCTTGAGAGACATTACGCAGGATCATTTGTTATCTCTCTCGGACGTCCTGTGAACAAAGCAGAAATTCCTGTTTTAGATGATGACCTTGAAAGATGAACCAGGTTTCTTGTTATGATAGCCCAACACCGTGTCTTATAACAAGAAGGAAGCACTTTCAGGAATGAACAGTTTCCACAAAGAAACTTCCCAAAGATTCCTTCATTAAAATATCTCTGTTAATGATCACGGCTGTAATGAGGTCATTGAGGATTGCTACACAGCAAGATCTGTATCTTAACAACATTTAGATAAAAGAGGCATAGTCAAACTAACTTACATGCTCATATGACCTGAATGTTCTACATGGTGGTGCTCACATAAACCCATTAGGTGAAACGGCAACACCGCATTAAAAGTCTGTTTGTATTAACAAACACATTCGGTCCTTTTTTTAAAATTATTTTTCTGTCAAAGTAAACCATACTGTTCTCGGCACAACTCTGTTGCTATAGTGATAGATTTTTCCACACTCACTGATTTCAGATATGGCATTTCTGTTGCATGATGGTGGTTTTATACTGAATAAGCCACATTATTATTTTTTTTGTTGGTGCTGGAATAAGTGTTACTTGACTTAGTGTGCTTGCAGAGTGAGAAAATAGAGTGTGACGGATAAGTTCTCCAAGCAAAAAAAAAAACAAAAACATTTTTTTTTGTAGAGAAATTAAGCTTGAACAATTACATATTAACCTTTCATGACTGACCTATCATGAGCTTAGTGGTTCAGTGATGTTAAATGCTTCTTCAAAAGCCATGTCATGTTTAATTTTAGAATTTTTCCCTCTTAAATACTACATTACCCACAATCCTAAAGAGATATCCACCAATCAGAGTAGACGCTGTTACCATGGCAGCAGAAATCTGACTCTGCAGTTCAAATAAAAGTTTGTAATGTGTGATTCAATTCTTGAGTTGTTTGGTTTTTGGCTCTGTATTGAATCATTGTTTTCAAATGTTTCAAATGTCAAAGAAAATGCTTTAAAGGGGTCATATGATGCGATTTCAATTTTTCCTTTCTCTTTGAAGTGATACAAGATCTTGGTGCATAAAGAAGATCTGTAAAGTTGCAAAGACTAAAGTCTCAAATCCAAAGAGATATTCTACGCGGCGCGATGCAACGCGTAAAAAGACAGTATATGTCATTATAATACATAATTATGTCCCCACTGGATGCAACAAATGCCTCGTCAGGGTATATACAGGAATCATGGAGTTAAATTTAATACCTTTTAAGACCTTTTTTAAGACTCTTTTCATACATTTTAAGACCTCATCGCCACTCCATGTTTTAACCGGTTACATCTGCGACACTTTAACTTACATTTACTATATACTGTGTGTAAGATAGTACAACTAAACAGTCTTACTTTGTGATAACTCCTTATCAATGCAACATAATTCAGAAGGGGGAAACGAAGCACAAGATAATTAATTGAGTGACTAACCAGTGCAACCCAAGAAACAAGAATTAGACCAATAAACAAAACAACTGACAAAACTTATTGAGGAGGGAAAATAAAGCTCTCCGAGCTAACGGGGCAATGAGTTCACACAGTATATTCAAAAGTTGTATTTGTCATATCAACTCTTATAACTGTCTGCAAACCATAGCTGTTTTGTGGAACACTTCTCTTGACAAACATCTGACTGATCAGACAGTTTATCTGTGATTACGGAGTGCTTGATTTGATGCAGACTTGACAGTGTGTCAGTATTGCACCTGATCGTGTCTGAATGATCATGGAAGGTAAAATAATGATCACAACTATTACATCATTTTAATTGTGCATCCCAAGCCCATGCTAGTAAATAAAACAGCCCAAAGTAGCGCAATTATGTCCCAAATAAAAAAAATAATTTCCATCCCTAAAATACATATTTTACAGTCACTGTTTACACAGTGTGCGCGCGATCGCGAAATCGAAAGTGAAAGTGAACTGAGAGCGCTCATTCACATATTGATAGCGGCGCCCTGATGCACGAAAATTATATACATTATTAGAATGTTTGTGGGAGCGGACACAAAAATCGCTGGAGCGGATGGGAGCATGCGGTAATGGTCAGAAGTTCCGCGAGAGCGGGATCAACAAGCCTCGCGCTATCACGCAGTGGTGCAGTCAGTCAGTGAGCGCCGTAACTGATGACGTCAAATCTTGCGGGATTCCATTAATAAACTACACAAAACTCCACTAACATTTCATTACACCAAATACACAAAATAATGTTCTTTTTAGCAACATCATATGACCCCTTTAAGAATCAATTCAGTCAATCCAGTGTCTGCTATTTGTTGTTTGTTTTTGTAAAGACATTTTTGAGTAAATATTGAAAATATTCAAATATTTTAATATACATTTTATATGATTAATTTGCCTTTATCAGTCATTGCGTCATCCTACTGTCTAGATATTGGCATTGGCCATTAAAATGTAATTTTGGTGGATCTCTATTATGGATTAATGTTACTTCACAGCTATGTTCCTCTGCTCCTCAGATCATTGGTATTGGGCTGTGTGGAGTGTTTGAGCTCATCAAAGAGACTCGTTTCTCACACCCGTCACTGTGCTTACGGAGCCTTCAGGCCCTTTTAGATATGCTCCAGGGACAACAGCCAGAGAGCTTTCAGACTGAACCTCCAGATGTGCTGGGTGAGATACCTTCTCCTGTTCAAATAAAGTGTCTGTATAGTTTAATCATGACACCACTGTTGGCCCTGCAGAGTCTCTCTTTCATCTCCTGCTGGAGACCACCGTGCGGAGCACAGGGATGAACGACCCCACTGGTCAGACCCTCACAGCGTTGTCCTGTGCCTGCCTCTTCAGCCTGGTGGTGGCCTGGGGAGACACTGGCAAAATCCTCCAGGCTGTGTCTGCCATCCTCACCAACAATGGCAGTCATGCATGCCAGACCATCCAGGTGAGTCAGTGTTTTGAGATTGCATGTTTTAAAGTTTTGAAGAAGATGCTCCTTCCACTGATGCCACTGAACAGTTTCTAGATAGAAGTTATTAAATAGATAGTATTCCTAAACACTAGAAGATCTAACAATAAAAGTAAAATGTGGTAAAGTCTGTTAAATTTGTGTGTAGCACCTACCGCTCTGCATCTCCTTCTAAAGAATCCAAACTTTAGAAAAGAGTACCTGAAGTTTATTTTTAACATTTACTGAAAATGTCAAGTCCCTCAGCCAATTATTCCTCAGTCTTCTACCATCTGCATGATATTGGTCTGTCATTTTTTTGCTTATTTAAATGTGTTTTAATGCTCTCTGTCAATATCACACACTGATTTAGACATCAGAGAAGCACAGAGTTCATTTGTTGTTACCAAGGTAACTACAACCTAATTGGAGCATGAGTAACTTGCATAGCTTGTGTAAAGTGTGATATCTGAGCCGTCGCTCACTGTCAGTTTACAGTGCACACGTCCAACTTGGAAGTGGTTCAGAATGAAACTGAAAAACAGGCAAATGTTGACATGTATATCCAGATCAAGTGCTTTGCAGAGCTGGACAATGTTTTTCAACTTTTTTAGGATATAATAGATTTCTCTATATATATATGTATTTGATTTTAAATGGTATATATGGTACAAATATATTTATTTTTTATGTGTATTGTTTTTGGTTTATGTGTAAACCAAACAGCCACTGTTGCCAAATATGCAAATGTTTAATGCATTTACGTAACATACAATGAAAATATTTTAAAATAATGAAGGCATGTTTTCCACTTTGTTTATGACTAAATGGAGTGAAACACAGCCTAATTTTTATTTTTGGGTGAACTAACCCTTTAAGGATAAACAATATTTAATCATTTTAATTCATAATCACAAATATAACTTTACATAGTAGTAAACCTCAATATTTACTTGCATGTTTTTTCTATATGAAAAATCAACAGGAATGTCCATGAGCAAATTGCTGAATCATGGATTCCAATCGATTTATTGAAATAATTAGAAAGCTGGCAGTGTAAGACTTGAGTCAAAGTTAACCCTTTAGGCGCCAGGGTTTTTTTGGAAAAATGCTGGAGGTCTAGAATCGAAGTACTACATGTCTGCCATCTAGTGGTAGGGAATACAAATGAGATATTACACCATATTAGGAACTACAGTCTATTTGATTAAGTATGACATCTTGTCGCAATTTTGCGACTTTGGCGCTAAGAGGGTTAAAGAACAGAGAAGGGTACTTCATCCTCTGGAGAGCTGGTGCAATATAACTAAATGTCATTATTGACTGAAGAGTCATCTAAAGCAATAACATTGATGTTCTAGAATTTCAATAAACCTCTTTGTCATCTGTAGCATCGCTCATCAGAGTACCTTACTGCCATCGGCTGAACTCTTTGGTGGGGTCAGCGAAGACAGACACAGTGGTTTATGTTAAATAATGATCAACATAAATATTAAACAAGGGGGAAAAATGTGTCCTGGGGATATGATGTGAAATAGATGAAGGGGGCATGCTGTCCATCTTGTGAAGGTCAAGAAGTGCAGAGAGGGGTTTGGTAGGTCTTTATCTTAACTTCACACAGTCAAATTAACAACCAGTCAGTAACTGCATTGTTGTAAGTCTCACAAGCCTTGAAGTACAACAATAACACCGTAACACTTGTTCATTTTGAAACGTAACATCACTGAGTGAGTCATGTCAGTGTTATTCAGCCACGGAGTGAGTCATTAGACTGATTCAAACCAATGACAAACCAGCCAAGTCGTTTTGATCAACGCCAGTTTTTGGCCTGCCGAAATTTTCACTGGCCTCACCACAGAAAAGTTTTTGTTCTCGTTTTTTTGACCCATGTTGCATTGTATTTTAACAAATAAGGTTGTTACGACACCAACATTTTAGAAAATAATTAAAAATGTCCCAATTCTTGATTCCAGTTTCAATGCCACAGCAAAAACTACAAGCCAACTAATAAGTTCAAACATTATTAAAGACAGGTAAACAGAAAACATTCTAACAGTAGCATTCAGGTACAGTTTGAAATACAACAGAAATTGAATAAAGTTATCAAATGCTATATTAGGCTGCTGTCAGTTTAAGACCTACACTGAAAAAAAAAATTGGTGCTGGATTTACTTTGCAACAGTTTTACTCAGAAATTGCTAAGAAATGGTAGAAATAGAAAGACTAAAGAAGTGTACTCCAATAATCGTTATTTACAACTACGAAAAACTTTTTTTTTTTTTTTACAGTGTGTTGCACGGATCTAATATACTGTCAAAAATCAGATTTTCACTTTTTTTTCCCGATTTTCACTTAAGACATAACTGATCGATTTACAAGGATACTCAACAAGATGGGCATTTTGCCATTTTTGCGAATTTGTCCGTTTAAGTGCAAGAAGACATGAAAAAGAACTCTGTATTTGTGTGCTTTCTCAAGGTGAAGAATGCTCAAGAACTGTTTTAAGACTATATTTTTAAGAACTATCTGACCCGACTATATTTGTGTAACAAAAGGTTCCAACAATCCTGAACGCCCTTCAGAGGAGTGTGCAGGCAGTGCTGGTGGGAAAGATCCAGATCCAGGACTGGTTTGGGAACGGCATCAAGAGAGCCGCACTGATGAACAAATGGGTTTTGAAGGAGGTGAGCATCGATGAAGATGAACGCTGTCTTCTTCAAACTGATGGTTCCTTCCTGTACCTGCTCTGTAAAGATGGCCTCTACAAAGTGGGCTCAGGGTACAGTGGCACCGTGCGGGTAAGGACATCCTTTATTTACCTGATTGCACAATTAAAATTATAGAAGTTAATTTTACTAAGCATTTTT
This sequence comes from Sinocyclocheilus rhinocerous, assembly GCF_001515625.1. Taxonomy (NCBI): domain Eukaryota; kingdom Metazoa; phylum Chordata; class Actinopteri; order Cypriniformes; family Cyprinidae; genus Sinocyclocheilus; species Sinocyclocheilus rhinocerous. Next base: position 209,234 of record NW_015637544.1, on the reverse strand, counting down.
TTAGACTAAATAAGTAGTTCAGTAATTATTTGTAATGAATTAGTAATTACTAGTTGGTATGCACCAGCATTTCAGAAATATTACGAAAATACAGGTGCATCTCAATAAATTGGAATGTCATGGAAAAGTTCATTTATTTCAGTAATTCAACTCAAATTGTGAAACTCGTGTATTAAATAAATTCAATGCACACAGACTGAAGTAGTTTAAGTCTTTGGTTCTTTTAATTGTGATGATTTTGGTAATAAAAGGACACATTTAATTTATAATTTGTCTTAAATCTCATTTTGTTAAAAAAAATTATAATAATCGTGAATCGAATCGAATCGTGAGTTGAGTGAATCGTTACATCCCTAATGGTGATATAAAACTTCCTTATGTGCAATTTGAATGTTTATATACAACTCAAGTTTTTATTTGACAATTTTGAGATTTGTGAAGTCATGGATGTGGTTTGCAGTGCTGATGCAGCAGGTTGTATATCCTTGTGTCTGTGTGGGTGCTGATAAGAGGCTGTCGATTGCAGGGCCATGTGTACAACTCCACATCACGTATCAGGAACCGTAAGGAGAAGAGGTCATGGCTGGGATTCGCCCAGGTATTGACCTATTGAGTTTTATGAGCTTCTCTTGATTGTCTGTCTGCTTATATAACGTCAATGTACTCCATGTATAGTACTTAATATGGGTTTGATCTATTGATCTTATCTCATAAATAAAGCATTAGGTGCTTATGATGTTTTCGACCAAAAATGTCATTCATTGAACAGCCTTACAAAATAAATTTTCCTGTGGCGATTTGCTTTACAGGGTTGTTTGCTGTATCGAGACATGAACAGTCACAGCATGGAGGCCATTAAGATCAATCCAGAGACTCTGGAGCAGGAGGGCACCATCACAATGCCGGGTACAAACACCCCTCTTATGTGCTATTGATCGCTAAGAGCAGGGCAAATAAATGGCTTGACCAGCACACTTTTCTTCCCTGTGTTGGCATGTTTCCTATTTAAACAGGATGTATTGAGGGGCTTGTCCCTTATTTCCCTGAATTGTCAGTGACCTTTAGTTTGCCATTTACATAGCAATAAATATATTATGTAGTGATATGAAGTAGTTTATATAAAATAATACGTCTTGTATTGATTATGACAAGCCTTTCTTCAGTGTAATTTGGACTGTAGTCTGGAACTGTAAAAAGTGTCTATTACAAATTAAAATGTCTCTCTCTTTCTCAGGTCTACAAGCAGATGGTCAGAACATCATATTCACTGATGGAGAATATATCAACCAGATTGCAGCCTGCAAAGATGTAAGTGGTTTTATTCTTTGGCAATGTCGCTCTTTTCCAAAACCTAGTGAGCTGTCTTTGGATGCATCATAGTCACAAAGGCTTTTTCAAAATGTGGGCTGCATAATTATACCAAATGAAAAGGCAACTATGTATGAATTCTTCAGAGAGAAGGCAATCCCACAATGCATTGTGCCAAGTGGAAAAAAATCTATCTAAGATGGCAAACAAAGCGAGAGTTATTTATTGAATATTAATATACTTGTATGTATCAGGCTTTCTTTGGTAATAATTATACTGATCTGTAAAGGGTCCAAAAGAGCTCTTTTCCAAAACCTAGTGAGCTGTCTTTGGATGCATCATAGTCACAAAGGCTTTTTCAAAATGTGGGCTGCATAATTATACCAAATGAAAAGGCAACTATGTATGAATTCTTCAGGGAGAAGGCAATCCCACAATGCATTGTGCCAAGTGGAAAAAATCAATCTAAGATGGCAAACAAAGCGAGAGTTATTTATTGAATATTAATATACTTGTATGTATCAGGCTTTCTTTGGTAATAATTATACTGATCTGTAAAGGTACTGTCCAAAAGAATTGTTCAGAATAATGTAATATAGTGTAATGCACTAAAGTTCAAAATGTTTTGGGTCCGTAAGATTTGTTTTTGAGTAATAAATACTTTTATCCAGCAAGGATGACATTTTAGTAAAGACATTTTCTAATGTTACAAAATATTCCTACTTCAAATAAATGCGGTTCATTTGAACTTTCTATTCATTGAAGAATCTTACATTTTTTTTTGTTGCAATAATATACTTGTTACTGTTTTCAATAATAATGCATTTTTCTTGAGCAGCAAATCAGCATATCAGAATGATTTCTGAAGGAACATGTGACACTGAAGACTGAAGTAATGATGCTGAAAATTCAGCTTTGCATCACCGTAATAAATTACATTTGAAAATATATTAAAATAGAAAACGGTTATTTTAAATTGTAATAATATTTTACCGTATTTTTAATCAAATAAATGTAGCCATTGTGAGTATAAGAGACGTCTTTCAAAAGCGTTTAAAAATCTTACCGACTCCAAACTTTTGAACAGTATTGTGTATATAAAAATATCTGCATGTGCTTTTTTATTTTTTTCCTGCTGTTTAAAGTTTCTTGCCATTAACTTAGAAACATGCTGATGTTAAACTCTGGAGTCAGTCATATTTACTAGAAAACTGTCATTTAACAGTTAAATCTTCAATGATTTGCGACCAGCTGATGTTGCCAACCAAGACAAGTGTTTAAATGGTTCTCTCAGACTGCAATGAGAGTGGAATAGATGGATAATAGTGCAAGAACCCCAAGAAATGTTTAGTTTGTTTAATCCAAAATGACCAGCCTGTTTTCTCCATGCTGCGGTCTTCATCAGATGACAACAGATTCCCCTGTTCTTCCCCCTGCACATCATACAAACACGATCAGTGCCTTTTTCTCAAGTGGTGTGATTGTGGCTGTCAGCAGCACCTAATCTCTTTTGTTTCAGCCCATTTCAGCCGTGCTGTGTGTGTGTGGCTTTAGACGAGTGTGCAAAATAGCCATGTAGGCAGGGGAGGGGCTGCAGCAGTGGATGTGGGCATTTCTCTTAGGATTGAACCCACTGGCTGATCATGAGTGTGCAGCAGTACGGGGAGGTGATGTGATAATTCATATCTGCCTTTGATGATCTCTTTATGCATACATGAATGAGAGATGATAAGTGAGGGAGTGCTGGGGTTATGGGGGGAAGTTATAAGGGTTTATGCTATGAACTGTTATGCCACATATGTTGGAGGAAGGACGAAGGGCATGTGTATTTGTTAGCAGCGTGATTTTGCCTGGAGCAAAGAGCGAGGTGTTTGAAAGCTCGCTCACTTACTCGTTACCAGCGGCAAATCAAAGACTCCAGTGTGTTGTCTTCTATTTTTTATCACATGCTCACTTATGCAAACTTACAGACTGCAAACCCTAGTCTCACCCATGTTGTACACACCCTGAACTTAAGTGTGTGTGTTTCTGGATGAAGTTGGATCAGTATGTGTGAGGCTGCTGCTTGTGAGGGTGCGTTTTCGCTTTGCATCTCCCATGTGCAATGCTAACACAGTTAAATTCCCCCTTTGACCCTCATATGCTCACTGTGCTTCCTCAGATATTAATGGTGTCAAAGCCTCTGAGATTATGACTATTCTGGTGAGCTTTGAAACAAGCCCTGTCAGCAGAAGAAAGATTAACTGTTCAGTATTAAAACGCGGTCACACTGGACTTTAAGTATGCAGAATTATCATAGTAAAAAAACAGGATATGATGTCTCTAGTAGTGCGGTGTTCGATACATCGATACGACGATGTATCGTCACAGAGATTTGACGATAGGAGTATTGATACAGCTGGCCCTGTATCGATATTGTGGCACGTGTGCAGCAGTGGACCGCGCTTAATTTGAATACAAGAAC